>NC_089839.1:22734516-22839516 GCF_035609145.1 Eleutherodactylus coqui | reverse complement strand
AGAGAATCTCTTGAGCAGTGAGTGCATGTACTGTCTCTGTCCTGGTTGCCTGGAACCAACCATTCTCTTCTGGCCTTTGACCCTGCAGAAGTTGATCAGAACCGAACCTGGTCATCGGGTAAACTCAAACATACTTCTCCTCCACAGCCGCCAGCATCCAGCACTGCAGCCCCACTGTGGTCCCGGTGATTGTTGTGATCGCTGATATGATAGGAACTCATGTGATCACTGCAGCATCACCGCTCATTCTCTTGGCATTGGTGCTGACCTCTCGAGCACCATGAGGCTAGGAGTTCAGGAACGTAATGCTGCAGCGATCACCTGGGTTTCAGTGACATCAGCGATCACAACAATCACTGGGACCACATTGGGACTGAAGTGCTGGATCACAGAGGGATAAGTATGTTTTGGTTTATTATTTTAACCCCTTCAACCCTATTACTTTGGTAACCGCACAACCTATTTAGGTTTTATGAGAATTGTGAGAAACCTATTTAGTGAGGAAAAGGCCAATAATAACAGAGCCAGTCCCCGGGCTAGATACCATTCAGGAGTCAATGGTGTTGAAACAATGCTGATTAACAACGTAAAAAATGCGCTGCTGTTCAGGAGTTCGGGGAGTAGAGGGAGAGATCACGGCAGCAGCCCCGAAGTCCTCAGAAAGGCAAGGTTTCACTTTTTAAATGTCCTGCTGTAAGCTCCTGTTAGTCCCCAGCGGAGATAAAGGGAGTCCCTGGCAGTGATGACGGGGCTTCCCTTCATCTCCCCAGTGGTTCCCTTCATCATGGGGATGAGGGGACTCCCTGGTGCTTCCTTTCATCTCCCCGGGAAGTCCCCTCATCCCCACGATGAAGGGAACCCCGGGGGGATGAAGGGATGAAGGGAAGAGGAAGGGGGTCCTCTTTATCTCTCTTTCCCCAGTGAAGAGAAGCCAAAGGGAAGCCCCACCACGGGTATGAAGGAAGTTCCCCACCGCGAGGCTTCCCTTCGTTCCCGAGGGGGCAGAGTGCTTCTGGGTTTAGTGGTGTGGCAGAACTCACTCCCCTGCCCTTTTTGTACAGCTCCCATAGGAGTCTATGGACATGTTTGCATTTTGCGCATCAATGATAGGTCAAGACCTATGTTTTCACACAGCAAGGATTTTCAGTTGCTGCATTGTAGTCGCTGATGTCCTATCTATTTAGGTGCTATTTTTTGCGCGCCAAAAACCATTGGTTCTAATAGTCGCGGGTTTTTGGCGCATGCAAATTAGCTGCAGAAACTCCCTCATGTGAATGAATCCTTAAGGAATCGTTTCTCAACCTTTTCCAGCCCGCAGCATGCAGAGTCAAAAATTTCTTTCTTGCGGCACCCCTGTAAAATGTAAATTTTCTTTCTCCTTCTCCTTCCACCTGTAGGAGTGCCCTGGTTAGGAATCACGTGTCTACGGGAATGCTCGCAACTAGTTTATTGTGGCAGACCTGGTCGGAATTTTCCAATGTGCATGCGCCACAATAACCCACATCAGAAATCCGAGACTTAGCCGTGGCCTTTCGTATGGAATCACATGCGGATTAGGCAACATTCAGTGAGGCTAAGTCTGCATGTGGCCAAAATATTCATACGCAGATTTACCTCTTTTCAATGGTCAGTTGCATGCTCAGAATTCATGTAAGGGTATATCACTGCTGCGCTCCCCATTATGATGTTTCAGCAGCATAGCTGCCAGCACAGAGTCCCAGCGATCACTGGGACTGGGCCCCCCCCCCTTCCTTGTGCTCAATCTAAGAAGCGGACGGGAAATGGACAGGTGAGATGTAACACTTTTGCAACCTGATGTGTGTACTAGTCCTCTGCAATCAGCAAGGCACAACTAGAGTTCCAGGAGGAGGAGGGCGCTCCGCTCCTTCCTGCAGCCGATGCAGTCTTGGGGTTTGGCATTGAAGAGCTGAGGGTGTGATCGTTGATGCCAGGAGAATAGTCAAGGATGCTGTAGCCTCTCATTGGCTGCAGCAGTCACCTGATTTCCTGTGACATTATCCATAATAACAATCACCAGGACTGCAGTCCTGGATCCCGCCAGCCACAGAGGGGTAAGTTTATCTCTAGTTATTTTTTGCACACAAGACGTCCTTTTGAAAAGGGGTTGTCTAGTAGTTGTCGGTACCGTAAGTGAGGGCGGCCTCATAAAATACCAAAAACAGCTCACACTGGAAGCAACATTCTATAGATCTAACAGTTCTGCAAAAAGTGCTTCAATTCCAGTGAATTGTGTCTAGTCAAAACCAAGGACTGATTGTACTAACTAAACGTAGATGGATACAGGGGACATTTTGTCCAGGAACGTTTTGTCACGACTTTCTTTAGGCTGCCTGTCCACGGGCGTATTTTCATTGCGTTCTCCGTGGCGATAATCTAGCCGTGGGGAACGCAGTGAATGCTTTCCATAGTGTTGCTATGGAAAGCGCAGCACCCCTGTCCATGAGCGGAGAATCATAGCGATTCTCTGCTCGCGAACGGCAAATCGCAGCATGTCGCGAATTACCACTATTCTCAGAGGTGCGCCTATCTGTCAGATAGGCTCATCGCGGAGATCCGTCTGCTGGCTTCTGCTCCCAGTCAGCGGCTCCTGCGGTGGAGATTTGCCATGGGATTTTGCAATGCACGTGGACAGGCAGCCTTAGAGTTCATCCATTGTAGAGTTTGTATAATCAGTGGACTAGTAAACCACAGCTACAAATTACCAGTTTTTGTAATTTGTAACTGTGTCAAGTCAAGGATGTAGCCAGAGGCGTAACATGAAGCTTCTGGGCCCCAATGAAAAATCTGTAACAGGGCCCCCAACTATAATACTTTATTCATAGTACTGGGCTCCCTATATGGAGAAGAGAGGCTTTATGGGTCCCCTAAGGCTCCTGAGCCCGGGTGCAACCGCATCCCCTATAGTTACGTCCCTAACGGCTCATGGGACCTGGTACAAAGGTTCAGCTTGCACAGCTACTCTGGGTGGCTATCAGATGTTGTACGCCCCAAAAAATCGTCTTTCCTCTGAATGTTGGAAAGGGGTCAGGTTGTAACTAGAGATGAGCGAGCATGCTCGTTTAAGGCTGATGCTCAAGAGAGCATTGTTTTTTTTGAGTAAATGCTTACTTGTCTGAGGCGGGGGTGAGCGCGGGGGGGGGGGGGGGGAAACACATTACACACTGAGGGATTTCTGACAGACAGCACCTCTAGCCTTCTGGAGTGACAGGAAGAAGGCAGCACGTTGCCTGTCATTTTCACGTTCATATGAGTCTTCTACACAGGGAAGCGCAGTCTATGGAAAGCTTATATGCCATTATTTATTACATTCACCCAAGTCATAAGCTGCAAAAGAGGATAAAAAAACTGCAATATCTCTGTAATCCCAGTGATGTAAGTGGTGAGGGGGGCCCTTGGGCTCCCCTAGCTTATGGGCCCGGGTGCAATTGTGACCCCTGCAACCCCTATTGCTATGGCACTGATTGAAGTACACCTAATTCTAAATTATGGGTGCATTACTGGCATTAAGATTGATAATCTTTATTTGGTGGAACATGTAAGACGTTGTTCCTACTTTTTGGGCTCATTCACAAGGGCGTATATACGCTGCATATTTCTTATGTGTGTAATACACAGTGAATAGCGCCCATTGATTTCTATTTTAATTTATTTCTAGTTCACGTCTATATTTATGCACCAAAACAGTCGATATTAAAATCAATTGCCCATTGAAATCAATGGGAACATTGCGGATTTGCATGACTGAAATACACGCGGCATAGATTCCTTAGAGCTAGTCTGCTTTGTGCGACGGATCCGGAAGGGGTTACTGCTTTCTAAAAGTTGCACAATCATTTTCCTTCTACAGTATATTCGTTATAATAACAATTAGTACTTTTGTACTTCCGATGTCGGCTCCATATCCCGATACCTATGATGTTGACCGCCTACCGCGACATTCCCAACACGGCGCAGAATCAATCTCAAGAAGTGACATGTCCCTTTCTGTCCCCAAGCTGATTTGAAATCTGTATGAGACAAGAATACGCGACATATAGACTACGGTGCAGACGCCCACTGAAAGTAATGAGCACAAATCAGCCACAGATTTACCACGGCATCGGCGCGGAGTCCACGTGGTTTCAGCATCAACTCCAAAGCAGAATTCCCTTGTGTGAGCGTTCCCTGACTCTCTCTTTTGTTTTTCTCTACATTTCGTGACTTTTTCCTCCTGATTGTCCTTCCTCTCCCGCCCCTTGGCGAAATTTTTGACTTTTCATGTCCCCGACCCCCCGGGGACATTCTGCCGAGTTCTCTAAATCTGAATTGTAAATTTTCTCTCTCGAAATACTAAAAATGAATCCTCTTTACACGGATATAAACATTTTGGAGAGACGTTTTATGACTGAGTCGCCGCGCGTGCTGTGAATATAGGATAAGGGGACGCAGATACTGGCGGCGGACCCTTATTATACCACACAGGAGGATATACAGGGTATTGGACGATTACAGAGCCATAAACCAAACTCTGAGTGCCGGTGATTGGGTGCCTGGATATTACGGGGAAAGCTCTTGTGGATCGGTGTTCTCACCCCCTGCCCGGTACAAGGTTAAATTCCCAATTAACATACTACACATAGAGGAGTGCGCCAGCTAATATGAATGGATGTCCCCACGGGCGGCTGTGCTGCCAGTGCTGCCACTAACTGCTTCTTGAATGATTACAATATTCATGTTCTTCTTTAAATGGCGCCATTCATCCTGCTGCTTGGCCCACAGCTGACACTCCAGTCATAACACATCTGCTCATAGGTCTGGCCGACCGGTTACGATGCGCCGTCCATAATTTAGGTCAGTCCTCGGCGCTGTCAGCAGCCATCTGTGAAGCTTGTCTTATCATGTGAAGTTCTTGCAATGAGATTACATGTCGCACTAGGAGCAGATTGATGGTGCCAAGTCTCACAGAGAAGACTATGCAGTTAACGTACCAACATGTGTGACGGTACTGGAGAAAATACCTAAAAAGGACGGCCCGCGTCCTGAGGATGAAGATACAGTTTAAATGGAGGTGTGTGCAGTAGAGCCATCAGCTCCCGGTCCGAGACTCGAGAGCTATCAGGCAGCACAATCATGTCACTGCATCATGACACCTGTGCTACTTTTTGGGGGCACTGTGGGACCATAACTATTATATGGGGACACTATTACTAATGGAACACTAATGCTAATTGGGTGCACTATGTCTGCCAATAATACTGCATGGGGCACTACGAGGGGCACTATTACTACATGGAGCACTATAAGGGTCACTATTACTATATGAGGGTACTATGAAGGTCACTGTTTTTATATGGGGCACTATGAGGGTCACTATAACTATCGGGGGCATTATGTGGGCCAATCATGCTTTACAGGACACTATGGGGGCACTATTACTGTATCCGGCAGTACTATAGGTGCCACTATTAGTATTTGGGGCACTATGGGGGCCACTGTTACTTTATGGCATCATTACTATTGTATGGAGACACAAAGGGGTCACTACTATTCCTATGAGGCAATCAGGATAAAAAGGAAAAAGCTCACTTTTGCGCTCCGTCAAACTTTATCAATATATGTGGGGATCTTACTTGTTAGGGGGTGCCTGGACTCCTGGCACCCCTTACATCCAAGAGAGCAGAAAATCCAATGGAGAAGGCGTATTTCTTCTGTCAACATTAGACACAAATCAGGGGAGCCCAGAACTGAAAATGGCAAGCGCAAAAGTGAGCTTTTTCCTTTTTATCCTGATTGCATATCTTTTCCTCCTTAAACGCATCTGTTTGGAGTTGCCTTCTGCTGCTCTCCCCCCGGGATGTCCTAGGACCGTTAACTTCTATCTCATCAAACTTTGGCTTGAGAGGCTCACGTGGATTAACGAACTGACCGGTGCCTAAAACGTAGGACCGGCTCAGTTGCGATGAGTCTCCCTTTACACCAATCCTGTTTCTCCTTTATTTCCACACACCATTGGAGCGCCGCTTCTGACCTATATTGTTCTATTTATTCCTATGAGGCACTATTAGTATATGAGGGCACTATTACTGTTTGGAAGTAACAAGGGATCACTATTGCTGCATGGGAGCACATAGGGGTGCTCTTGCTCTATGGGGATACTGTATGATGGCACAAAAAGGGCACTATTCCTGTATAGGGAATAGAGGGGGTACTGTTACTGTGTGGGTCCTAAAGGCAGCACTATTACTTTGGGGAGTACCAATTATTACTGCCTGGGGCACTTTGGATAGAGTATATGTGTAGAGGTTGAATAGAGTCAAGTATTCATCAAAAGAAGTTGTTATGGTGGTCTGTGCAAGATGGAGAAGAAAAGGAAAGGGGAACAACTCGAATCATAAAGTCTGCAGTCTCTCTTGCATATTATATATAAATATATATATCCCACCAATGAACTGGCAAGAATCTCGGTGGAGCCCAGGTCTTAAATTTGCCCCGAGGCCTACTGGACTCTACTTAAGCAGGGCTTTTAAAGAATGAAAAATGTTCTTTCACTCTAATACTCTAGTCCAGGGGTGTCAAACTCATTTTAACGAAGGCCACATCAGCATTATGGCTGTATTCAAAGGGCCACAAAAATTATACGGAAGGCCGAATTTGGCTTGCTGGCCTTGTGTTTGACATGTGTGCTCTAGTCACATCTGAAGCTGCATTCGAAATTCTGTCTGCTAATTATGTGACCTGTGTAACTCTAATGGGAGCTCCAATAATACATAGCACTTAGGGATTATGAGACCAGCAGAATTGGAGATGGAGCTTCGGATGTGACCGGAGTAAGGATGTAACCCAAGGTCAGTAAGAGAGAAGTAAAGCAATGTATGATGTGGCTCTATAGGACCTATTAACCCACGGCAAGCACCAGGCTTCCCAGCTCAGCACCCCGGTTGGTAATTTCATGCACTTCATTTCTATTTGGGATTCATCGTCCCTCGGCGTCTGTTTGCCTCGTCTGATATTTCTCCGTAATGGCTGAGAACGCCGCGAAGTTATTCTCATTTTCAGATCAATATGTTGTGAAATAAAGCTGGCAAAGGAGAGCAAGTTTTAATGGCTCTGTCAAACTCTTCGGCAGCAGTCATTTACTCCCGCGCACGCTGCCCCTCGCCACCCACATCACACGGCAACATAGGCGACTCAGAGAAAAACGTGTTTATCATCTCTGACAGCCGCTGACCCCCAATGTAAATGAGATTAACCCTGTCCTGCCTAACAGAGGAGTCCTTCTCATAAAGGCCCCTCAATAAGAGGCCCCAAGGTTGAGGTCACAGTGGTGCAATACTGCCACATCCAAGAATCTTCACAAAAAAACAGCATTGATATAAATAACCAATGCTACAATGATGGGTGTAACAATATGCAATGCCCGATGGGGCTAAGATAGGAAGACACCAGTATTATAAATGGCACATGATGGCTGGACTGAACAGAGCTGGTATGTAGGGAGCTACCCTGCTGGAACGTGTGAAAATGTACAAATAGTAGCTGTAGTTGGAAAACCCATCAGGGTCAATGTAGAACTTGATGTTACACTGGCATCCAGTGATCAGTTTGTATAGAGCCTCTGGATTGCTTTCCCCAGAGCAATTTGCTGATTGTGTCGGGTCACCTGGTTGGAGAGGGGCTGGATGGGATCTAAAAAGTGCGCTCAGGCAGGGCTGTGGACGCAGTTCGATTGGTGGTAGGGAGGGAGGGAGTGTGGGCCCTCCATGTCAACCGTGCAGAAAAGAAGAGGTGGCAACGTAAGCTACGAGAGAGCTGCTGAGTGCAGAGAAGTGACAGGTAGTGAGAAAAGATTACAGCAACGAGTTGTCAATGGCTTCTGTGAGGATCGATCAGTGCTTCTGGAGTGAAAAAAAGCAGCTGTGCTATACCTTACTTTTGGCAAACTGCAAGAAAAACATCGGCACCCTCTGATTACTGAGCTGTGGCCAAACCTAAACAACAATAGTGAACAGACAAATAAAGGGATAAGCGCCTCATGAGGTCCAAAAAAACCAAACAGCAGCAAAAGTAGCAAAGTTGAGGGAAAGTATACACTCACCTGGTGCTCGGTGGATTTCTCTGGCTAGAGAAACCACCGGCACGCCGATCCACGATCCCCATAAGCATGTACCTCTGGCTCCTAATCCAGCTCCCTGGAGAGACGTTCTGGGGAATACAACCCACTATGGGCTGAAGTAGGACCACTTGATAGAGAAAAGAGATCCCGCGCTCCGGAGTCCAGAGAAAACAGCCGTGCACCCCGATCACATACGGTAAATTTAATATGCAACACGTTTCGGCAAACTTCACTGGCCTTTCTCAAGCAAATAACACATAAAATTAGAGATGAGCGAACACCAAAATGTTCGGGTGTTCGTTATTCGTAACGAACTTCCCGTGATGCTCGAGGGTTCGTTTCGAACAACGAACCCCATTGAAGTCAATGGGCGACCAGAACATTTTTGTATTTCGCCGATGCTCGCTAAGGTTTTCATGTGTGAAAATCTGGGCAATTCAGGAAAGTGATGGGAATGACACAGTGACGGATAGGGCAGGCGAGGGGCTACATGTTGGGCTGCATCTCAAGTTCCCAGGTCCCACTATTAAGCCACAATACCGGCAAGAGTGGCCCCCCCCCCTCCCAACAACTTTTACTTCTGAAAAGCCCTCATTAGCATGGCATACCTTTGCTAAGCACCACACTACCTCCAACAAAGCACAATCACTGCCTGCATGACACTCCGCTGCCACTTCTCCTGGGTTACATGCTGCCCAACCGCCCCCCCTCCCCCCCACAGCGCACACCAAAGTGTCCCTGCGCAGCCTTCAGCTGCCCTCATGCCACACCACGCTCATGTCTATTTAGAATTGCGTCTGCCATGACGAGGGACCGCAGGCACACACTGCAGAGGTTGGCACGGCTAGGCAGCGACCCTCTTTAAAAGGGGCGGGGCGATAGCCCACAATGCTGTACAGAAGCAATGAGAAATAGAATCCTGTGCCACCGCCATCAGGAGCTGCACACGTGGGCATAGCAATGGGGAACCTATGTGCCACACACTATTCATTCTGTCAAGGTGTCTGCATGCCCCAGTCAGACCGGGCTTTTTAATTCATAGACACAGGCAGGTACAACTCCCTATTGTGAAGTCCCTGTCGACCCACAGCATGGGTGGCTCCCTGGAACCCACCGGCGGTACACAGAAATATCCCATTGCATTGCCCAACACAGCTGAGGTAGTAATGTCGTGCGTAATACAGGTGGGCTTCGGCCCACACTGCATGCCCCAGTCAGACTGGGGTTCTTTACAAGTGGACACATGTAGGTTTAACTCCCTGTGGACCCACTGCCTGGGTGGGTGCCAGGAAGCCACCGGCGGTACATAGAAATATCCCATTGCATTGCCCAACACAGCTGAGGTAACGTCAGCTGTAATGCAGGTGGGCTAAAAATTCATTTGATTACACTGTAGGCGAGGGCCCACAAAAATTGCTGTATCAACAGTACTAATGTACATCCCAAAAATTGGCCATGGCCAGCCAAGAGGGCAGGTGAAACCCATTAATCGCTTTGGTTAATGTGGCTTAAGTGGTAACTAGGCCTGGAGGCAGCCCAGTGTAACGAAAAATTGGTTCAAGTTAAAGTTCCAATGCTTTTAAGCGCATTGAAACGTATAAAAATTGTTCTGAAAAATTATATGACTGAGCCTTGTGGGCCTAAGAAAAATTGCCCGTTCGGCGTGATTACGTGAGGTTTCAGGAGGAGGAGCAGGAGGAGGAGGAGGAGGAATATTAGACACAGATTGATGAAGCAGAAATGTCCCCGTTTTGGATGGTGAGAGAGAACGTAGCTTCCATCCGCGGGTGCAGCCTACGTATTGCTTACGTATCGCTGCTGTCCGCTGGTAGAGAAGAGAAGTCTGGGGAAATCCAGCCTTTGTTCATCTTGATGAGTGTTAGCCTGTCGGCACTGTCGGTTGACAAGCGGCTACGCTTATCTGTGATGATTCCCCCAGCCGCACTAAACACCCTCTCCGACAACACGCTAGCCGCAGGACAAGCAAGCACCTCAAGGGCATACAGCGCTAGTTCAGGCCACGTGTCCAGCTTCGACACCCAGTAGTTGTAGGGGGCAGAGGCGTCACCAAGGATGGTCATGCGATCCGCTACGTACTCCCTCACCATCCTTTTGCAGTGCTCCCGCCGACTCAGCCGTGACTGGGGAGCGGTGACACAGTCTTGGTGGGGAGCCATAAAGCTGGCCAGGCCCTTAAAGACTGTTGCACTGCCTGGGATGTACATGCTGCTCGATCTACGCACATCCCCTGCAACATGGCCCTCGGAACTGCGCCTTCTGCCACTAGCGCTGTCGGCTGGGAATTTTACCATCAGCTTGTCCGCAAGGGTCCTGTGGTATAGCAACACTCTCGAACCCCTTTCCTCTTCGGGAATCAGAGTGGGCAGGTTCTCCTTATACCGTGGATCGAGCAGTGTGTACACCCAGTAATCCGTCGTGGCCAGAATGCGTGCAACGCGAGGGTCACGAGAAAGGCATCCTAACATGAAGTCAGCCATGTGTGCCAGGGTACCTGTACGCAACACATGGCTGTCTTCACTAGGAAGATCACTTTCAGGATCCTCCTCCTCCTCCTCCTCCTCCTCCTCCTCAGGCCATACACGCTGAAAGGATGACAGGCAATCAGCCGGTGTACCGTCAGCAGCGGCCCAAGCTGTCTCTTCCCCCTCCTCCTCATCCTCCTCATGCTCCTCCTCCTCCTCCTGTACGCGCTGAGAAATAGACAGGAGGGTGCCCTGACTATCCAGCGGCATACTGTCTTCCCCCGCCCCCGTTTCCGAGCGCAAAGCAGCTGCCTTTATGGTTTGCAGGGAATTTCTCAAGATGCATAGCAGAGGAATGGTGACGCTAATGATTGTAGCATCGCCGCTCACCACCTGGGTAGACTCCTCAAAATTACCAAGGACATGGCAGATGTCTGCCAACCAGGCCCACTCTTCTGAAAGGAATTGAGGAGGCTGACTCCCACTGCGCCGCCCATGTTGGAGTTGGTATTCGACTATAGCTCTACGCTGTTCATAGAGCCTGGCCAACATGTGGAGCGTAGAGTTCCACCGTGTGGGCACGTCGCACAGCAGTCGGTGCACTGGCAGCTTAAAGTGATGTTGCAGGGTGCGCAGGGTGGCAGCGTCCGTGTGGGACTTGCGGAAATGTGCGCAGAGCCGGCGCGCCTTTACGAGCAGGTCTGACAAGCGTGGGTAGCTTTTCAGAAAGCGCTGAACCACCAAATTAAAGACGTGGGCCAGGCATGGCACGTGCGTGAGGCTGCCGAGCTGCAGAGCCGCCACCAGGTTACGGCCGTTGTCACACACGACCATGCCCGGTTGGAGGCTCAGCGGCGCAAGCCAGCGGTCGGTCTGCTGTGTCAGACCCTGCAGCAGTTCGTGGGCCGTGTGCCTCTTATCGCCTAAGCTGAGTAGTTTCAGCACGGCCTGCTGACGCTTGCCCACCGCTGTGCTGCCACACCGCGCGACACCGACTGCTGGCGACATGCTGCTGCTAACACATCTTGATTGTGAGACAGAGGAGGAGGAGGAGGAGGAGGGTGCTTTAGTGGAGGAAGCATACACCTCCGCAGATACCAGCACCGAGCTGGGGCCCGCAATTCTGGGGGTGGGTAGGACGTGAGCGGTCTCAGGCTCTGACTCTGTCCCAGCCTCCACTAAATTCACCCAATGTGCCGTCAGGGAGATGTAGTGGCCCTGCCCGCCTGTGCTTGTCCACGTGTCCGTAGTTAAGTGGACCGTGGCAGTAACCGCGTTGGTGAGGGCGGGCACAATGTTGCGGGAGACGTGGTCGTGCAGGGCTGGGACGGCACATCGGGAAAAGTAGTGGCGACTGGGAACTGAGTAGCGCGGGGCCGCCGCCTCCATGATACTTTTGAAGGACTCCGTTTCCACAACCCTATACGGCAGCATCTCAAGGCTGATGAATTTTGCGATGCGGACGGTTAACGTTTGAGCATGCGGGTGCGTGGCGGCGTACTTGCGCTTGCGCTCGAACACTTGCGCAAGCGACGGCTGAACGGTGCGCTGAACTACACTGCTGGATGGGGCCGAGGACAGCGGAGATGAGGGTGTGGGTGCAGGCCATGAGGCGGTAGTGCCTGTGTCCTGAGAGGGGGGTTGCATCTCAGTGGCAGGTTGGGGCACAGGGGGAGAGGCAGGGGTGCAAACCGGAGGCGGTGAACGGCCTTTGTCCCACCTTGCGGGGTGCTTGGCCATCATATGTCTGCGCATGGTGGTGGTGGTGAGGCTGTTGGTGTTGGCTCCCCGGCTGAGCTTTGCGCGACAAAGGTTGCACACCACTGTTCGTCGGTCGTCAGGCGTCTCTGTGAAAAACTGCCAGACCTTAGAGCACCTCGGCCTCCGCAGGGTGGCATGGCGCGAGGGGGCGCTTTGGGAAACACTTGGTGGATTATTCGGTCTGGCCCTGCCTCTACCCCTGGCCCTGGACACCGCACTGCCTCTTGCAACCTGCCCTGCTGATGCCCTTGACTCCCCCTCTGAAGACCTGTCCTCCTGAGTAAGCGTTGCACACCAGGTGGGGTCAGTCACCTCATCGTCCTGCTGCTCTTCCTCCGAATCCTCTGTGCGCTGCTCCCTGGGACTTACTGCCCTTACTACTACCTCACTGCAAGACAACTGTGTCTGATCGTCATCGTCCTCCTGACCCACAGAAAGTTGTTGAGACAGTTGGCGGAAGTCCCCAGCCTCTTCCCCCGGACCCCGGGAACTTTCGAAAGGTTGGGCATCAGTGACGATAAACTCCTCTGGTGGGAGAGGAACCGCTGCTGCCCAATCTAAGCAGGGGCCCGAGAACAGTTCCTGGGAGTGCTCCCGCTCCTGAGCAGGTGTTATTGTAGTGGAGTGAGGAGGCTGGGAGGAAGGAGGAGCAGCAGACAGAGGATTCGGATTGGCAGCAGTGGACGGCGCAGAACTGCGGGTAGACGATAGGTTGCTCGAAGCACTTTCTGCCATCCAGGACAGGACCTGCTCACACTGCTCATTTTCTAATAACCGTCTCCCGCGTGGACCCATTAATTGGGCGATGAATGTGGGGACGCCAGAAACGTGCCTCTCTCCTAATCGCGCAGTAGTCGGCTGCGACACACCTGGATCAGGAGCTTGGCCTGTGCCCACACCCTGACTTGGCCCTCCGCGTCCTCGGCCGCGTCCACGTCCTCTAGGCCTACCCCTACCCCTCAGCATGCTGTATTACCAGTGATTTGATTTCACAGGCAGGAAATAAATTGGCGCAAGACTGCAGGCCAAATATAATTTTTGCCCTTTTTGGAAAACGAAAGGCCCCACTGCCTCTAGTGAATGAATTATCTAAGTTTAATAACTGTGCTGTGTCCCTGCTTATGTGTCACAGAACGTGAGGGTAGCAGAGTTATTATAACTCTTGGAGAGCAGGTATTTTTTTCCCAATTAAGGAAAGCAAATGGCGAACCCAGCAGTAAAGCGTAGCTGGGTGCGTCTGATTTAGCAATGTTTTTCACGCAGCTCACACGTCTCCACCGCCCGTAAGGACGGACAGAGGCTGGACAAATAGATTTGTTTTCAGTTTTTTCCCACCAACAGGCAGCACTGCGTATATTCAATGAACATGAGAAGTTTAATAACTGTGCTGTGTCCCTGCTTATGTGTCACAGAACGTGAGGGTAGCAGAGTTATTATAACTCTGGCAGAGCAGGTATTTTTTTCCCAATTAAGGAAAGCAAATGGCGAAGCCAGCAGTAAAGCGTAGCTGGGTGCGTATGATTTAGCAATGTTTTTCACGCAGCTCACACGTCTCCACAGGCGTAAGGACGGACAGAGGCTGGACAAATAGATTTGTTTTCAGTTTTTTCCCACCAACAGGCAGCACTGCGTATATTCTATGAATAATAACTGTGTTGTGGCCCTGCCTATACAATTCTTTCCCTGCAGTATCAATGGAGGGTGGAATGCTCTGCAGAGGCGATTTTGAGAAGCCCAAAAAAAATGCAGCACAGCTAACAGCAGCCTGAACAGTACTGCACACGGATAAATATGGCCCTAGAAAGGACCGTTGAGGTTCTTGAAGGCTACACTCACTCCTAACACTCTCCCTGCCTATGCAGCACTTCTGTCCCTAATGCCAGGTGCAACGCTCTGCAGAGCCGATTTTGAGAAAAAAAAAAATCCCACTGCTAACAGCAGCCAACACACAGCTATCAGTGGCCCTAATAAGGACCTTTGGGGGGTCTTGAAGCCTACACTAACTACCAATTCTTTCCCTACAGCAGCTCCGGTATAAACAGCACTGTCCCTCATCTAACTCACACCGCATCTGAGGCGAACCGCGGGAGGGGCCGACTTTTATATTAGGCGAACACCTGATCTCGCCAGCCACTCACAGCAGGGGGGTGGTATAGGGCTTAAACGTTGCAGGGGGAAGTTGTAATGCCTTCCCTGTCTTTCAATTGGCCAGAAAAGCGCGCTAACGTCTCAGGGAAGGAAGTGAAAGTAACCAGAACACCGCATGGTATTCGTTACGAATAACGAACATCCCGAACACCCTAATATTCGCACGAATATCAAGCTCGGACGAACGCGTTCGCTCATCTCTACATAAAATACAAAAATACATCTATATATATAAAAGTAAAAATGCACTCACTTTTTTCAAAAACTTGTGGTGAACGCAAGTGCTTAATCCAACCCCCCGCCGTCAGAGGAAATGATTCCCGCTCACGTGACCACATACGTCACTGTTTCCTTGTAGTGGAATGCACTATGCGTTCTATTCCCTTTTCATTCATAAATCTCCCTTCTACTATAGCGGAATGTTCGTTGTCATCCATTGACTCATTACTAGAGATGAGCGAGCACGCTCGTTTAAGGCTGATGTTCAATTGAGCATCGGTCTTGTTGAGTAACTGATTATTAGAGTGAGTACCATGCGGGGGGCGGCGGGGAGAGAAAGAGAGATCTCTCTCACCCTCTCCCCCACCGCCCCTCCACATGGTGCTTGGTCGAATAATCAGCTACTCGACAAGACCGATGCTCCATCGAACAACAGCCTTAAACGAGCGTGCTCGCTCATCTCTAGTAATGAGTCAATGGATGACAACGAGCATCAGCCTCAAACGAGCGTGCTCGCTCATCTCTACTCATTACCATATCAGTTCTCGTACATCCCTTAAAGGGGTTGTCCCGCGAAAGCAAGTGGGGGTATACACTTCTGTATGGCCATATTAATGCACTTTGTAATGTACATTGTGCATTAATTATGAGCCATACAGAAGTTATTCACTTACCTGTTCCGTTGCTGGCGTCCCCGTCGCCATGGTGCCGTCTAATTTCAGCGTCTAATCGCCCGATTAGACGCGCTTGCGCAGTCCGGTCTTCTCCCTGGTGAATGGGGCCGCTCGTGCCGGAGAGCTGATCCTCGTAGCTCCGCCCCGTCACGTGTGCCGATTCCAGCCAATCAGGAGGCTGGAATCGGCAATGGACCGCACAGAGCCCACGGTGCACCATGGGAGAAGACCCGCGGTGCATCGTGGGTGAAGATCCCGGCGGCCATCTTGCTAAGGTAAGGAAGAAGTCGCCGCAGCGCGGGGATTCGGGTAAGTACTAAACTTTTTTTTTTTTAACACATGCATTGGGTTTGTCTCGCGCCGAACGGGGGGGCTATTGAATTAAAAAAAAACCCGTTTCGGCGCGGGACAACCCCTTTAATACAATCCAATGTGCGTTATCATCAATTAACTCATTATATTGCACTAGTTCTCCTATATCTCTTAATACAGAAATTGATATAATTAAATACTTATATTCGGCACTTGAAGATAATTTGAGTTTAAAACAAGAATATAGATACAGATCTATAATATAATGAACATTCCGCTATAGTAGAAGGGAGATTTATGAATGAAAAGGGAATGGAACGCATAGTGCATTCCACTAGAAGGATACAACAGTATTAAGTAGAGACCGGTCTCTAACAGATAAGTACAGTGTGCACAGTTAAGAACAGCTAGAGCTGAAGACCAGCCTATTCTGAGCTTGGGACTTTTGCAGTTAGCTTTGATCCTGTAGTGCAGACATGCTCCCCCAGACATGGTGGCCACCAGGACCACTAAAAGAGACTGTATTATTAGACTCGGAGTACTGAGAGGACTCGGATTTGTTTACCTTGGTAATAACGACATGGAGGGACGAATCAAAGAGCGCGTATACTGTCTTGGTTATACAGTGCAATGTTAGGTTGCCATAAGGAATAGAGTGTAGCATTCGCCTTCGCCTCGGGCCAATTCTAGTTGTGATAGAACTTCATGTTCGATAACACATTATTCTAGAACCCTGCTAATTGTTTCTGTTAAAAACCCGTTTGTTTTTGAATCTATTTAGAATTCAATAGTAAATACTACAAATTGTGTCTTCGTGGCTACGTGTCACATCCCGAATCCTTGCATAACCCCACGGTCCCATTACAGCAGTTTGACGTTACATCAAGTGAGAAACGCTATCTTTTCTCCTTAGGGAGAGCAACTATATACTATAAACTAAGTGAGGAGACTCAAATGGCCACGCACGCTCCTCTGGGTAATATGCAAATAAGGGAGATAGAATAAATCCTCCACAGCGCCACCTATTGAAAGGCAGCATTCCTTCAAGCCAAAGTCAGACTTTTTATACGAGCCTTGTTACAATGACCTTATTTGCATGTTACATCAAAGAATCCCCCAAAACTTCTGACTTGAAGTATGTACAAAGTAACAAAAGGACGTCCCGCGCATGGGGTGCGATGTGATACAAACGTTATTACATCAGTTTTTAATCCGTGAACTCAAGACTGAGGAATGAAAAGAATGGTTACACATTTCAGATGGACGACCAAGTGGTGTAGAAGGGGAGAAGGCCGAAGGGAGGCCGGTATGTGAGCACTCAGAAGTGCTGTGCTGCAGGCACTCTTTGCTGGCAAGAGCCACGGCCGGGAAGGAGGGAAGAGTTCAGGTGCAGAACAACATGTTATATCACGAGCCATTTTGCCATAGCCTCGGCAAGACTGAAAAGACGGTAGTCCACCCCCAGAATGATGCGAACAATGACACGAATAGCGCATCACCACCTAGAAGATTCGGTTTCAAATAGGGAGCAGTAGAGGTAAATATCAGAAGCGGCGCTCCAATGGTGTACAAAGAAATAAAGGAATATAGAAAGGGACTCACCGCAACTGCACCGGTCTTGTGATAAAGACCGGTCAGTTTGTTGGTCCACTGAGGCTTTATAGGAAACCAGATTTATGGCAATATGTATTGATGGTCCTAGAACATCCCCTAGGGGAGAGCTGCAGCGAGCGACTCCGAAACAACCGTGTCAAGGAGGAAGAAGATGTATATTAAGAGAGACAAAGAACTCACTTTATGCGCTCCATCAAAAATTAGCAAGGTGTAGAAGTCTTACTTGTTGTGGGGTGCCTGGATTCCTGGCACCCCAAAATCCCCGGAGGCAGAGAAGTTTCAACGATGCAGGAATATTCTTTAAAAGGATTTATTAAATAAAAGAACAGGTGAGTGGGCGTTGCAACGCGTTTCGGCTTGTGTCAAGCCTTTATCAAGCATGGGAAACAGTAGGAAGATGGTCTCCATTTATAGCAAAAGCATACACAGAGGGTAAGGGGAAGGGGAGGGACAGGAAAGGGATTTACCACACTGCACGTATTCCATATAGTAACCATAGTGTCATAAATGGTTTCCCATCCTCTCATTAAGTGGCACATTATTACAATCATTATTGTTTTATATATATATTAAAATATATCCTACGTTACTTCCCGATATCGCAATGTGACCCGGTCACATGACCGGGAGTCCAACCAGGAGGGGAAGTACTTGGTTGCTACTCCAAGAGGCGGAGCGTCCCCCAAGGGCCGGCCAGACGTATATCGGGTATCTAAGGACGCAGGGGGGGGCGGTATCCCACTGCGTCTCTTCCTGGAACTTCTCCGCCACGTCATCACAGATCACGTGGATGTTGATCCAGGAAGCGGAGCGTCTCCAAGAGCGGGCTAGACGCATATCGGGTATCTAGGGACACAGGGGGGCGGTATCCCGCTGTGTCTCTTCATGTGACTCCTCCACCACGTCATCATGGATCACGTGGTGTTACGCCGTGCGTATTGACGTGTGCCACCAGGCGTCGCTAGAGGGATCACATGGAGCTTACACAGAACGTGATGACGGCAATCCTAAAAGGCCACTGTACTAAATTATATGAGAAACTCATTTACCTAGGCGTTCAGATTATATATCCAGGTAATATAATGTCCTTGAAAATAGAAGTAATTACGCGCTATGCAGTTCTATACGAGCAAGGCCCGTTACATAGAAGGCGAATGTACAATGGTAAAGCGAGATGTCCGTGCCTAGGTACGTCATCACGTTCTGTGTAAGCTCCATGTGATCCCTCTAGCGACGCCTGGTGGCACACGCCATTACGCACGGCGTAACACCACGTGATCCATGATGACGTGGTGGACGCCTGGTGGCACACGTCAATACGCACGGCGTAACACCACGTGATCCATGATGACGTGGTGGAGGAGTCACATGAAGAGACACAGCGGGATACCGCCCCCCTGTGTCCCTAGATACCCGATATGCGTCTAGCCCGCTCTTGGAGACGCTCCGCTTCCTGGATCAACATCCACGTGATCTGTGATGACGTGGCGGAGAAGTTCCAGGAAGAGACGCAGTGGGATACCGCCCCCCCCTGCGTCCTTAGATACCCGATATACGTCTGGCCGGCCCTTGGGGGACGCTCCGCCTCTTGGAGTAGCAACCAAGTACTTCCCCTCCTGGTTGGACTCCCGGTCATGTGACCGGGTCACATTGCGATATCGGGAAGTAACGTAGGATATATTTTAATATATATATAAAACAATAATGATTGTAATAATGTGCCACTTAATGAGAGGATGGGAAACCATTTATGACACTATGGTTACTATATGGAATACGTGCAGTGTGGTAAATCCCTTTCCTGTCCCTCCCCTTACCCTTACCCTCAGTGTATGCTTTTGCTATAAATGGAGACCATCTTCCTACTGTTTCCCATGCTTGATAAAGGCTTGACACAAGCCGAAACGCGTTGCAACGCCCACTCACCTGTTCTTTTATTTAATAAATCCTTTTAAAGAATATTCCTGCATCGTTGAAACTTCTCTGCCTCCGGGGATTTTGGGGTGCCAGGAATCCAGGCACCCCACAACAAGTAAGACTTCTACACCTTGCTAATTTTTGATGGAGCGCATAAAGTGAGTTCTTTGTCTCTCTTAATATACAAATAGGGAGCAGTGAGAGCCGAAGGCCAGCCTCCTTCCCCAGCTAAGCGAAGCACAGTTTGGCACCACATGGGGCACTATAAGAGCCTCTGAGCTGCGCCACAGCAGGCAGACGCAGCAGTAGCAGTGAGACGGCATGTAGGACTGTGGTGCTAGCAGTTTTCAGCAGCATCTGAGCAGTGAGCGCATAGTCCCCACGCTGAGCGAGCAGCCCATACGAAGACAACTATAGTCCCACCAAAAATGTCAATCCCATCAATTGATATAACAAACCCAAAAATAAAGGTCCGAGACAGGACTGCAGACAGTTTTCATTAAAAAATTGTTTATTGAGAAGTACAAAAATAATAAAAGTATTTAAAAACAGAACATAAAGGAAATGCAGCATCAATACAAGGGAAATCCATCACCGCAGGTCACACATATAGGACGTTTCCAAAGACAATCATGCTTATATAAACCTACAGAAGGCGCAAGCAAGCTGGTTGGAGGAGTCGGACGCTTAGCAGCAGCATGATGCGGTGAGGCCCAGAACTGGAAGATGTGATGACACCAGTGCAGATTACAGCCCTGAGTGAGAGGGGTGATATGGAGCATTCCGGTATAATCTGGGTATCTCCTGTATATAATTATATATGTACAGCTAGTATACATTTCCTGTGTATAGTGATATGGAGCATGCCTAAGAAGCTACAAAGAAATTTTCATGTACTCTAGGACATGAGTCATGTCAGGAAAGCTCATGCCAAAGGGCTAGATCATGTATGTAAATTTGTTTTACAGATATACACATCATGATACATGGTTTAGGTGTGGGTACAGGTACAGATGGCTGCAGGCTATATAGTTTAGCTATGGGTACAGGTACAGATGACTACAGGCTGGATGGTTTAGGTATGAGTACAGGTACTCCAGATGACTGCAGGCTGTATGGTTTAGGTATGGGTACAGGTACAGATGACTGCAGGCTGTATGGTTTAGGTATGGGTACAGGTACAGATGACTACAGGCTGTATGGTTTAGGTATGAGTACAGGTACAGATGACGCAGGCTGTATGGTTTAGGTATGGGTACAGGTACAGATGTCTGCAGGCTGTATAGTTTAGGTACAGGTACAGATGGCTGCAGGCTATATGGTTTAGGTATGGGTACAGGTATAGATGACGCAGGCTGTATGGTTTAGGTATGGGTACAGGTATAGATGACTGCAGGCTGTATAGTTTAGGTACAGGTACAGATGACTGCAGGCTGTATGGTTTAGGTATGGGTACAGGTACAGATGACTGCAGGCTGTATGGTTTAGGTATGGGTAAAGGTACAGATGACTGCAGGCTGTATGGTTTAGGTATGGGTACAGGTACAGATGACTGCAGGCTGTATGGTTTAGGTATGGGTATAGGTATAGATGACTGCAGGCTGTATAGTTTAGGTACAGGTACAGATGACTGCAGGCTGTATGGTTTAGGTATGGGTACTGGTACAGATGACTGCAGGCTGTATGGTTTAGGTATGAGTACAGGTACAGATGACGCAGGCTATATGGTTTACGTATGGGTACAGGTACAGATGACTGCAGGCTGTATAGTTTAGGTATGAGTACAGGGACAGATGACGCAGGCTGTATGGTTTACGCAGGCTGTATGGTTTAGGTATGGGTACAGGTATAGATGACTGCAGGCTGTATAGTTTAGGTACAGGTACAAATGACTGCAGGCTGTATGGTTTAGGTATGGGTACAGGTATAGATGACTGCAGGCTGTATAGTTTAGGTACAGGTACAGATGGCTGCAGACTATATAGTTTAGCTATGGGTACAGGTACAGATGACTACAGGCTGTATGGTTTAGGTATGAGTACAGGTACTCCAGATGACTGCAGGCTGTATGGTTTAGGTATGGGTACAGGTACAGATGACTGCAGGCTGTATGGTTTAGGTATGGGTACAGGTACAGATGACTACAGGCTGTATGGTTTAGGTATGAGTACAGGTACAGATGACGCGGGCTGTATGGTTTAGGTATGGGTACAGGTACATATGACTGCAGGCTGTATAGTTTAGGTACAGGTACAGGCACAGATGGCTGCAGGCTATATGGTTTAGGTATGGGTACAGGTATAGATGACTGCAGGCTGTATAGTTTAGGTACAGGTACAGATGACTGCAGGCTGTATGGTTTAGGTATGGGTATAGGTACAGATGACTGCAGGCTGTATGGTTTAGGTATGGGTACAGGTACAGATGACTGCAGGCTGTATGGTTTAGGTATGAGTACAGGTATAGATGACGCAGGCTGTATGGTTTAGGTATGGGTACAGGTACAGATGGCTGCAGGCTATATGGTTTAGGTATGGATACAGGTATAGATGACTGCAGGCTGTATTTTTTAGGTACAGGTACAGATGACTGCAGGCTGTATGGTTTGATTCTCGTATTTATGTACTGAGCTTGGTTCTGGTGCTCCATTTATGTCATGAAGTTGGTTCTGGTCCTGTATATTATGAAATTGGTACTGGTCCTATATTTATGCTATGAGCTTGGTTTTAGTGCTGTGTTTATATAATCCGCTAGGTGTTGTTATGATATTTATGTTTTGAGCTTGATTATCGCATCTACGTACTAAGCTTGATTCTGGTGCTGCAACTGTTATGAGCTTGCTTCTGGTACTGTATTTATGTACCTTAGCTTGGTTTTGGTGTATATGTACAAACTGAAGTTAACTCTGGTACCATATTAATATTAAATAAACAGGTTACAAGTAGAAACACAGTGGCTGGCGGTGCAATGCCAAACTACACCCACCTGCGGCGGCAACTAGCCTCACATATTTGGCGGTAATTTGTGCAGCCATTGGCTGCAGCAGATGAATATGGTTGGGCTGCGTGCAGCTCTCTGCACCAGGTGTTTCCACCATTAGGGTAGACCTCTTTACTCATGGGCCAGTGCTGGGTTTTCCCACCCCCAAGACTAACATGTGCCAGCCAGCCCTGGTGATACAGTAATAACAATGGTACAGTGTTTCAACTTCTCTGCAACTCATTAACCCCTGGAAAACCAATGGGAAACAATTATTTTGCAGCATTATTGACATTTTACCTTAGCAGAAAAATGAACTAAATCCCCCCGGATGCTCTGAGGATAACTTGTAGGACAAGAACTGACAGCTGGATGCAGAAATGAACATTTCCTTTACACTACGAAGCGGCGGAGGCCGAACACACATTTATATTTAATGTCTTCTAGTGATGGAAGCCTTAGAGTTCTTTATAGCTGTAATTAGATTTAAACTTCCATGGCCTTATACCATACGGCCCTGAATTAGTTAACCTTTCCAGGGAGTGCGGTGATGAGGCGATTGGCACTGTGCAGAGCGGAGACAGGGGTTATGGGGTAGACTCTGCTCCGCAACTAATGAATAGACTGTATGACATTAGGAAAAAGTCTGTCTGAGGGCATAACTTTATGTACCACAAAAACATAATGGAGAGAAGGACAAAGAATCCAAAAAGAACCGCCCCCCTCCCCCGTCCCTCTTCTCTCCTACCACCTATTCTCTCCTTTCCTTTGATTGCGCCCTAAGGTATAAATGGCTTGTCCGGCTCCTCTGGACAACCCCTAACCATCAAGTGGAAAATTTATGTCAACATAGTTGTGTGAGGGCTCGATTATTCTTTTGTAGAATGTCCTGTGCTTTCTATTGGTTCCATTTTGGAGTACATGAGACTTTTTGGAGACGTTTACTATCAGATTTTTTCTTGGGAACGAAGTGAACAAAAAGTGAATTTTTGGCATTTTTTTTTTCTCAGTTGGTTTTACATATTTTCTCAGTCCCTATAGGGGACTTGAACTTGTGACTGCTTGATCACTCATAGCCTATGATGCAATCAGTCATGATAACTATGATGCAATCTGCCATGGTAATCTTGGGGGGCCTTCAGAAGGTCCCAGCTGCCATGGCACCCAAATGGCACCTCACTATCTCATTGTGGGAGGCTGCTTGGGACCCCAGAATATCGATCGGGACATTTAAATGCTGCTCTCTGAATCGACATCTAAAGGATTAACAGCCATGATCAGCGTTTACAATGATCGCAGCTGTTGCGGGCGGATGTCAGCTATCAATGACATAGATAGTGCCAACAGGTTCCCTTTAGGTAGTCAGGTGATAGCTATCAGCCAATCAGGGATCCACTGCCTATGACCAGCTGTAGGATGCATTGTGGCTTTAGTGCAGCAGATACAAAATGTTACTTTGGTGCAAAATAACCCACAAACAGAATAAAATAGAATTGTGGGTAATGGCTGCCATGTGTCGGATTCATAAGATTGCTTACAAAGGACTAAATGAAGGTCAATGGGCAATAAAAACTCCAAGCAGATGGTAAATGGGGAAACCTTGGCGTCCATCGTACAAGACATTATTATCCTGGCAACCAAAGTTATATTCATTAACCCCCCTATCCACCAAAGTGCTATAATCCTTTACTTAGTCACAAGCCACGCCTCCAGTAGCGGATGCAGACATCTCTAAGACCTCACTGCAATTATCGGCTCCTAACGAATGGACAGATGTTTTAAATTCTCATCCGTTAATTAACTGCATTCATAAAACCATTGGGATCCTTGGAAGTCCAGGCAACGGGTGGAAGAGATTATGCTGAATGGACCATCTGGCATTAAAGGGGTATTCCTATCTTGGTAATTTATCTTTGGGGAAAACTTACCAATCAGCGGGGGTCTGACCATTGCGACCCCCACCTATCCAGAAATATAGGCAGCGTCCCTGGATATTGACAGCAGTGGTCGTGCAATTGCGCCACTGTGCCATTCGCTGCAATGCAAATGCCAAAGATAGCCAAGTTCATGTGCTCGGCAATGTCTGGCAGTTCCATTCACTTCAATTGGACCACCAAAGATTGCCAAGTGCTTGGACTTGGCTATCTCTAGCAGTACCATTGAAGTGAATGGTGCAGTGGCATTCTTGCACAGCCACTGCTGTCAAAATTTCAGGACCCACCAGGGGCAATTTCTTTGGATCAGTGGGGGTCACAGCGATCAGACCTCCACCCATCAGCAAGTTATCTTATATCCTGTGGATAGGGAATAACTTGCCAAAATGGGAATGTCCCTTTAAATATTCAAATTTGCAAATAAAGTCAGTTGATTGATTACAGAATACTATTTAAAAATACATTATAGATGGAGCTCAGTCCTTTAAAGTTGTGTCAAGATTTCATCATCCAGCTACCAATCAGTAGGGGGTCAGACCTCTGGAACACCTACCAATCATGAGAACCACTGAGCATGAACATTACGGCTCCATTCATCACTATGCCATAGTTTTCTGAGTGCTTGTACTATTCTTCTCTTGCTCAGCTGCCCCTCCATTCATACAGGGGGACATGGTGGGAACCCCATTCTAGAGATCAACAAGGTCCCCGTGGCTGGTCCTCCACCAATCAGATAGTTATTGTCAGGATCAGCAGTTGTGGATCCATTGAATCACAGACTGGTTTGGCTTTGGGCCAAGAGGTACACCTGAGGTACCCCAGCCTTCACCCTTTAAACAAACAAACCAGAATGTGGGCTTCACTACGGGACCCCAGGCTGTTGCTCAGAAACTGGTCTCAGTACTGAGGCAGCTAACACTATTTTAAACCTAGACATAGTACCTGAGGGTGTGAACAGGAGCGTAGTCAGATGTTACTGGTCAGGGCAGGTGGCATACTTCAGCATGAGAACAAAACCAGAAGTCAGGTCACGAAGAACAGGCTCAGTATGGAAATTGAGATCAGAGATCAGGGCAGGCAGCAGATAGAAGCACAGTCAAACTGGCATCAAGAAAAGACAGCCAAATGTCAGGAAACTAAACGGTAAGAACAACTTGAAAGCACCTTGAGCAGACCAGAAGGACCTCAATACTCAAGCACTCTCCACAGGGGTAGAATGCCTGATCTATCTTGGGAAGATAGATGATGGGCTAGGATTGATAGGGAGACATTTGGAAGATATGCACTGGCTAAGTGTGGCTGAGCGTGTGCATGCACCCTATGGGTCGCAGTCACTGCCTGATGAAATGCCATAGCTAGGAACCTGGAAAGGAGAGGGATGCCACCGCCACCAGGAGGAGTGAGTCATTGGCTGTGGCCACTAACGGTAACAGTTATCAGTCACCAGTCCACCCATTATAATAGATGTCAAAAAAATTATAGTTTCTTTTGTTTTAAACAGCTTGTTGTGATCAAGCCATCCAGGACCAGCCTACTTGAAAGTGACCTAAATATTAAAAGTGGTTAAAACTGCAGAGCCTGAAATCCTAAGGAGAAATATGAGAGCCCTCACCCATATGTAGCTGTCTGCAGTATGCGGTGCACATGTATGTATCATAAAATATCATTTCTGCAGTTCACTTCATCAACAACAGCAAAGCATAGAGCTAAGGGGTGAATGCAGACCCCATGGCAGTCCCGATAATACCAACAAACATCTTTGCTAGTGCCTAAATGATCCTCCCCAGACGGGAGCAATGGAGTGAGACTAGAGAGATGTTAACACTGAGTTCTTGTATTCTGATCCTCCTCCAACTCCATAAACTACCACAGAATGCAATGCTCAGCTTACAAACCAGAGCAGCCATGATGGCTATGAGATCTCCTCCCTGCTGCTGCCTGGTAACCTGCTCTAATGTCACGGCACACGTTATTCTACACCAAAAATAAAACATTTCACTTGAAAGTTTAATTATGTCATCCATCTTCATATTAATTACCCTTCCAGTTCATTCTGCAGGACATGGTCAATTTTAAAGTTGATTGGTGCGTGATAAATGACTTATGTCTTGACGGGGAATGATGGGATATGACATAATTCTTGATAAAGTTGACAAATTAAATCAAATGACTGGACAGCATTTCATGGCATTAAGTATGCTGGGGCTGAGCCGAGATTGATGGGTCATCGCTCAGATATAGAGTCCTGACAAGTCAGTCCAGAATAAAGTTGATTGGGACACCTGGAGAGAGACAAGCTCTGCAGATTTATAGTGTTTTATAGAGCACTGTACGATTAACCCTGTACTTGCCTGTGACTGTGCAGAATGTCTGCTGAAGTGTTTGGAGCAACAATTGTAAGGGACTGTTAGGGCCAAGATTGCCTTAGAGATTGGAAACTTGAGGTTGTAAAGACCTCTACCCTGTTTCCCTGAAAATAAGACATACCCTGAAAATAAGACATGGCATGATTTTCCAGAATTTTTGAGGATGCAAAATCATTTTACAGGCTTTTTGAGGATGCTTGAAATATAAGCCCTACTCCAAAATTAAGCCCTGCTAACAGTCAATTTAAAAAGTCAATTTAAATAGTGTCCAGGCAGCTATACATGTAAAAAAGTTAAACCTTTTTGAACAAAAATTAATATAAGACACTGTCTTATTTTCGGAGAAACGCAGTAGTAGCCAGTTTGGAAAACTGCAATCAGATATTACCTCCTATGTGCTATGCTTTGATTGGCTGTCGGGAGGTCACGTGTTTGGAAAGGTACCAAAAATTCTGGGACATTATATAAAGAAAATTTTTGTTGCACCAGAGGAGGAGAGTGCAGGGACTTTTATGAGCAGCACAAGGACTGCTGGAGTGAGCTTGTTTTACAACAGTGGAAGGAAGCTGGGCAGGAGAACTACAAGAGTAGCAGGCTAAGCAGCAGGAGCTGCTATAGGGACACTCAGACCTCTTGCTGAATTACTGAAGACTGCCTGGATCTGGCAAGGGATTGCAACAGAGAGTAACAAAGCAACAAAAAGCTGACAACAGCGGGGTGATGACCTGCAAGAAAGATAGAGAGTTCCAAGTTGCACTATTTAGCCAACAGAGCAAGGCCCCCAGAAGGACATGGAGGAGTTCATTAGCATCAGGTTGTAAGTGAGGCTGGCCTCATTAAAAGTCAAACAGTGTGCACACTCATAATGACTTTTAAGCAACAAAGTTGGAAATAGAAAAAAAGTCAGACTGGGCATGACAGTATGGGTTAGATATTAGGGGTATTTATTATGATTTCCCCTGACTCACTTCCCATGGACTGAGAGCAACGAAACTTGGCACAGTTCTTAGCCCTTCTCTATATAGGTGCCACCTAGGGGGACACACTAGAAGTCGACCGCTCCTTCTAAAAGCCGTGTTGTGACTTCGGAAATTAGAGTCTCATCATCTGGAAAATGCTTGCCCTTCAAAAATGACTTCATTGTTGGGAGGAGGTGGAAATCCGATGGTGCGAGGTCGTGTGAATAAGGGGGATGCAGTAGAATTTCCTACCCGTAGCAGCGTGCTTCCATCTGAGCAACGTGAGTTGTGAACTGGGGCATTGTCTAGCAGAAGGCGGACACCTTTGGTGAGCATGCCACGTCTCTTGGTTTTAATGGACTCCCACAATTTCCGCAGCAGTGAAGCATAGTATGCCCCAGTAATCGTGGTACCCTTTGCTAGGAAATCAATCAAGACTACTCTTTGCTGGTCCCAAAAGACTGTAAGCATGATCTTGCCTGCCGAGGGTTGGGCACACGCCTTCTTTGGAAGCAGTGAGTCCAGATGCTTCCATCTCCTTGACTTTAATCTCCGGATCATAGTGATGGACTCGGCTTTCATCCTGTGTGATCAGTCGGTGGAAAAAGTCCTCCTGGTTTCCATGGCACATCGTCAAAAGAGCCTGGGAGAATTCAACTTGTTCCTGCTTCTGGAAAGGTGTGAGCAGCCAGCAAACAGATACCTTATGCTTATGAAGATGGTCTTGGATGATTTTTTGCACACTAACCTTGACATTTTTGGCTAGGTCGCGAATGGTTACGTCGCGATTTACACACGCAGAGTTTTAAGTATACGCTCCTGTGTGCCGACCCGAAGCCACAATCTCTGTTCTAAAGACTGTGTTGAGGTGTCATTTACTTTATTTCATATGTGTGCTGATTACATTGTAATTGCCTACAACAAAGTGTGAAAACTGTTATTTCCTGCTGCACATAATATAACAGTTGTAGGCCTCTGTAACGCCCCTTTCTCTTGTTGAAAACCTGCATTTCTCATTCACTAATCGCTCAGTGATTACAATCCTATGAACGATCGGTGTTTATACTGCAGGGTAAGCGAACGAGCCGGCGCTGATCCTTATGCCGGCTGAACGCCGAACGAGAAGTGACGACAATTCTCGTTCGTTGTTCAGTCATCGGCTGCACTTAAACTGAAGAATATCGGTCAGTTTTGCTCATTTGAATGATTTTCTGAACGATAATCGCTCCGGCTAAACGCAGGATTAGAGGTAGTCCGGATGACATCACGGTACTGCGACACCTATTGGTTTCCTGAACTGTTTCCTAAACTTCAGGAAAATCCATCTTTTTCAGTTATTTGCTAAAATAGAGTCCTTGTTTTTGTAATTCTGTCACTGACATCGCATGCTGTAAACTGTGCCGTATCTCCCAGGACGCAGCCATCATTATTATCAGTATTCCTGACCACAATGCCGGATGAATGATGTATTTTTCAGCAGATTCCTCCTCTGCTGGCTCGGTCTCTAGACTTTCATGAGGCTGGAGCCCACGAGGCGCTCATCCAGAGCCCTGATCAGAATGCTACGCTGCTACATTAGAAGCAGGGAGAAAATTGGCGCAGCGTTGGTGATTGTTTCAGTCCTATTAAAGGAAGAGAAAGCTGATCCATTGTGTTGTACGGATGTAGCAAACGTTAACTTGACTCATAACATGTTATAATAACTACACTGTACTACAATGCTGTAAATCAAGTTATCACCATGTGTCAGTCATGTTAACGATTGCTGCATCGGTGCCTAGCGCAGGATCCGTGGGCCATTGTATGACACATCAATTATCACTTTGGTGGTCTCTGTGTTACGCTGCACCCCTTCAGAACCAGCACCAGACATAACACAGGCATCAGTTTTCTTTAAAATGCTTGTCCCATAAGGACAACTACTGTCTACACTGATCTGCCCCTTTAATAGAGCCCGGCCGTCTCATGATTGGCGCTTCCCTGTATGGTAATTCTCCCCGTGACCCCGGAGTGCAGCATAAAATCACATGACAAGTTTTCTGTGCATCAGTTTTAGTGTGAATCCAAATTAGATGGGAAAATCCAGCCATCTGAGAGACTTCCAATGAGACCCGGTCATCGGTACCAAACTAGTCGGGGCCAGGATATCACTGCCAACCACGTTTGGTTTTCTTATGTAATGGTGTGGAGAGTATGCCAAGTATGGCGTGATCAAGAAAAACATCCAGGGATCCTGTGGATGGAAGCAAGTCATCTTTGAAAGGGGTCATAGGAGGATGTTAGGAATCACTCTGATTGAACTGCTGCTTAAACTAACGTGTCCAAATGCACAATTCGTTATTCCTTAACAAGATGGACTATATATGGTAGCACTGAGGGGTGAGAAGACTTTACTAAAGTGGCGAAGCCGCTTCAGCAGAGAGTGTTGCAGCAGCCATCTCCCCACACTGAAGAGCAGTCATCATGGGCCTGACAAAGAGGAGCTGGGCAGCGTAAGCTGTATCATCAACAGACCAAGGGTGAGCAGAAATGTAAGGGGCTAGCAAACCAAGTGGGTCAGATGACCAGGACCGAAGAAATGCATAGCGCATGGGAGGAGAGGGTGACTCTCTCCCACTGTTTCCTGTGCCCAAGATTGTATTGGCCATTGTAAATGTCTGTAGTGTACAGCGGTCACTGTGCAGACAAAGAAAAGAGAAAGTAAAGTGTGTCACAAAATAGTGAGCGCTCCCATGCGAGACAGAGTGAGTCATGACAGCCAGTGGTTGATGTGTAGAATACTAACGTGGACAGGCAGAGAACGAGATGATGAGAGACAAAGCCAAAGTGAGGTGCCAGTACCTAAAAGAAAGGTGCTTGATGCGTGCTCCCATATGTAGGACTGGAGTCGAGTCAGAGTTCTGTGTGCGCAAGTGGTGAGGAGAAAAGATGGTCTACAACAGAGGCGTAACTTGAAGCTTCTGGGCCCCAATGCAAATTCTGTAACAAAGCCCCCAACTATAATGCTTTATTCATAGTACTGGGTCCCTATATGGAGAAGAGAGGCCTTATGGGCCCCCTAAGGCTCCTGGACCCGGGTGCAACCGCATCCCCTGCACCCTCTATAGTTACGCCCCTGGTCTATGACGATATGCCGGGGGCCAGTTTGAGCATTTTGGTGAGTACTTCAGGCAAGAGATGGCCAAGTCTAAAGAGAAAGAGAGGAAGCCAGCAAGCCAAAACCAAGAGACACCAAACTGCTGTTCCAACAAAGACGTATCCTTTCAGGCTAAAATCTCAGGTTTGGGCGTTTGGCCCACGTGTGTTTAACTGTAGATATCCAAGACCTTTAGAGACTGCTTCAGAGTTGGTGATTGATGTTACCGTGAGTACTGGTAGAAAGAGGTAACGAGATTCTCATTTAAATGTTTGGAGCTAATTGTGGAATGCGAAGTTAGTGGTAACCAAAATTTGTTACTATCAGAACAGTATAGCGAGTGATACTAGTAATCGGGATTTAACAGGAGAACGTAACTTAGCCAAATTCACTAACTTTTCTTCATATCACAGTACTACCAAGTGCTCTGTGTATAAAAATATGTAGTGAAATGTAACATTTAAATGATGTGCTGTCTATGGAGAGAAGACAGTTGGACTTTATCATAAATGTAAGTTTTCTGTTTCGTAAAGTTTATTTTGCTGCAATGAACAGCCTCTGCTTCCATCTATCGCCATTGCGCAACATCCACCTGCATCCATTTCCACTGATCGACTCTCACAGACTGAAGTCAGCAAAGTGTCACAGAGATGATACGATCTTGCTGAAAGCCGTTTGCACCATATTGTCCAGAGGCAGGGGGGTCTGACAGATCCAGAGACCCCTGACCACTGCCTTAATGATCCAGCAATACGCTGATCGATCATCGGGAAAACTCTGAAGTCAAACATACCATAGTTGAACAATCCTCCCTCTCCCTGCGGGATCCACTCCAGCAGATAATGCTGGAGATCACTCATATATCTCGCCCTGTGTGCAGGACAATAGAAAAGATCAAAGGCCTTTCAATAACAGCAGGACCGCAGATGATGTCATAACTATGTGAGCAAGAAGCAGATGGAGGGGGTCGTGTATTACTACACTTGTGTGCATGCAGCAGAGCTGTATGTGTGTATGTGGCAGGGTTGTGTATGCTACAGAGCTCTGTGTGCTGTGTGTATGTACAATGTGCATGCAGCAGTGATGTGTATTCTTAGGGACTGCTAGTGTGGACCCACTGAGTCAACCTACCAGTTTTGGTGCATAGAATCATAGAATGGTAGAGTTGGAAGGGACCTCCAGGGTCATCGGGTCCGACCCCCTGCTCAATGCAGGATCACTAAATCATCCTAGACAGATGTCTGTCCAGCCTTTGTTTGAAGACTTCTATTGAAGGAGAACTCCCCACCTCCTGTGGTAACCTGTTCCACTCATTCATCCCCCTCACTGTCTAATATCTAATCTGTGGCTCCTCCCTTTCAGTTTCATACCATTGCTTCTAGTCTTTCCTTGTACAGATGAGAATAGGGCTGATCCCCCTGCACTGTGACAGCACCTCAGATATTTGTAGACAGCTATTAAGTCTCCTCTCAGCCTTCTTTTTTGCAAGCTAAACATTCCTAAATCCTTTAACCGTTCCTCATAGGACATGATTTGCAGACCGCTCACCATCTTGGTAACTCTTCTCTGATCTTGCTCTAGTTTGTCTGTGACTTTTTAAAAGTGGGGTGCCCAGAACTGGACACAGTATTCCAGATGAGGTCTGACCAAGGAAGAGTAGAGGGGGATAATGACCTTATGTGATCTAGACTCTATGCTTCTCTTAATACATCCCAGAATTGTGTTAGCCTTTTTGGCTGCTGCATCACATTGTTGACTCATGTTCAGTCTGTGATCTATTCGTATACCCAAGTCCTTTTCACATGTGCTGCTGATTAACCCAATTCCTCCCATTCTGTATGTGCTTTTTTCATTTTTCTTGCCCAGATGTAGGACTTTGCATTTCTGCTTGTTAAATACCATTCTGTTAGTCGCTGCCCACTGTGCAAGCTTTTCTGGATCTTTTTGAATACTCCCCCTCTCCTCCCTAGTGTTAGCTATCCCTCCTAGCGTTGTGTCATCAGCAAATCTGATCAGTTTCCCATCAATTCCCTCCTCCAGATCATTTATAAAAATGTTGACCAACAATGGGCCTAGGACAGAGCCTTGTGGTACCCCACTTGATACATTCTTCCACTTGGATGTGCAGCCATTTATGACCACTCTTATAGTACGATCACTCAGCCAGTTGTGAATCCACCTAACAGTTGCCTTGTCAATACCAGATTTGGTCATTTTTTTCAATAAGTATGGTATGAGATACTTTGTCAAATGCTTTACTACAGTCAGGATATACTATATCTACCGCATTTCCCTGATCAACCCAGTCGGGGATTCTGTCATAGAAGGAAATTAGATTCATCTGGCATGACTTGTTTGTTACAAACCCATGCTGGCTCTGGTTAATTTCTCCATTTTCATCCAAGTACTTGCATATGTGCTGTTTAATAATTTGTTCAAAGATCTTTCCTGGTATAGACATCAGGCTCGCAGGCCTATAGTTTCCTAAATCTACCTTCTTCCCTTTTTTGAAGATAGGGACAACATTTGCCCTTTTCTAATCTTTTGGGACTTCTTTTCGCCAGGAATTTTCAAAGATTAGGGTTCAGCAGAGCCAATCCAGGCCAGGTTAGTATCTGACCAGGCGATAAGAAACAGACTGGTGAGGAGCAATATTGATGGAAACCTTGCCCTTTGCTAGTCAGGGAGATGAAGGGCAACCTTGCCCTGAAAAGCACGACCCCACTGCCCTTCTCTCGGCCCTGACTAATCCTGACGGGACACTGAACACACCATTGTATACACCAAAAACACAGAACAGGATGGGCAATATTACTGGAAGACAAAAGGAAAAGCGTACACAGACAAGGCTGAGAAACAGGCAATGGTATACAAGACAGAAGGCGTGCAAAGGCTGGAAAGCAGCAAACACACGAACACCGATGAAGTACAGAATAAGCACAGATAAGAAAACACAGATGAGACCTATGATGAGTGTCAAAGACATACACACAACAACACTGAGGCAAAGAGGGAGGGTTCCCAGCTTAGCTAAATAGGGAGCTAATTACCAATGCCCTGCAGCTGAGCTAGGAGCACTGGAGCAGGTAACCATTGAACTGATGGAGAGAAGTATGCAGCAGTTCAAGTTACAGGGAATGCCGAATGACGCCCGCATCTGCCAGAAACAGCAGGAGAGAGACAAGTCTGAGCTGCAGACCTCAATTGTATGTCTATAATATGAGCTTATGTGCTTGCACAATTGTTTGAGTGAACACACTTGGTTTGACAGGAGCTGAATGTTCACTGTAAACCTCCTTTTCAGTACTAGAACACTAAAGTTAATGATGGGAGCTCCTTCACTTTATTGGACCGCAGAGATGTTAAAAATAGTATGAAATATTTTTTTCTGTTGTCAACATCTTATGGTCCGAAAAATATGATACTACAAATGACCATTGATCATAGTGGAGCTTGATATGGTCGGAGCCCCAGCACTTTACCCCTCTGCCCTGGTGTCTACTGCTAGGGAGGCTTCACTCGGCCGAATACGCAAAAATACACGTGGTAAAACATCGTTTTCACACTGTGAGGGCTCCCACCCACTGGCGATATTTTCTTTCTTGCGCTGCGAGAGCACGAGAAAAATCTAGCATCGCAGCGCAAGAAAGAGGCCGGTATAGAACCGGCATATTGCAAATGCTTTCAATGGGGCTAGCGACAGCAGCGCTAGCCCCATTGAAAGCATAGGGAGAATGCCGCGGACTTCTGCCACAGCTGTGACAGCTGTGGCAGGAGTTTCCTTCATCCCCGTGGGGACCGCGGGGATCAAGGAATCCTCTGCCTCAGCTGTCACAGCTGTGGCAGAAGTCCGCGGCATTCTATTCTATTGCTTTCAATGAGATCGGTACTGCTGCGGATCCCATTGAAATCAATGGTTTCAGCCAAGCCTTGCGGGATGATTATCGGAGAAGGGCTTGAAATATAAGCCCTTTCCCGATAATCATCAATAAGTGTGAAAAGATATAGCTATTCATGAATGAATAGCTTAGGGCTATGTGTGATTGGCTGGGCACTCAGCCAATAGCTAAGCAGTAGCTGCTATTGGCTGAGGCCTCAGCCAATCTGCACAGCCCTTTCAGGGGGCGGGGATTTTTAAATCCCCGACTGCTGAAAGAGCTCAATAGCAGTGCAGGGGAGCCAGCAGGAGGACGCATCTGAGAGCAGGAGAGGTGAGTATAATTTTTTAAAAATTTTTTAATGCACGTTTTAGTGCATTTTACTCTACTTTTGGCATTGTCGGGAACCGTTTACATCGGCGTGGGACATATCCGCATCATGATTTATATTTGATTTGTAACCTAATTAGTCCCCGGTGTGTTAGATTTCCTATGGGGCCCTTGGCGCAAAATATAGCAGGCGCACAGAAAACGAAAGATGAGAATAAACCCATTGAAAATAATGGGTCCTGTTCTCTGCGCACGCACACTTTGCTCGTGCAGATACTCGCATGTGAAAGCAGCCTTAGAAACTGCAGATGATAATCACATATCCGTTGAGTACATTTGCGCTGTGCAGGCGGATGTGAGAAGCCGGAGAATGTGCGCAACAAAAACAAGTCCCTTTCCTAATGGGCGGTCAGCAGGACCCGGTCACATACAGCACAAGGTCATGGAAATTACCTGATAAGACACAACCCTAATGTAGCCGCCCCAAGCTGCGCACTTCCTCTTCCACGCCTCTATTTCCTTCCAGCTGGGATAATGAATATTTACCGTTGCGTTCAGCCTTTCTGTCCTCTTAATTGCAGATGCCATATAAGCAGTGGGATTCCTCGCTAAGTGATCTTCTGGCAAAGCCGCCAAGAACATCAATCTTCAATATTAGGCTCCATGTGATGATAATATTACATAACGCGTATTGTGCCGCGCCGCAGCGCTTGTTTGTCTTCTGAAATGATTCATTTTTGCAGGCGTCACGGACGAGGTTGAGATAATAATGGTCACCGCTTGCTGCATTACAGTAATACAATAGATGTAGCAGAGCTGAATGTGTCAGTAAACGGTTTCTTTTCTGCATAGTGATGATGCTAGTAACACATGAGTATGAAAAGTTACTAATGACCAAGTCAACTCTCCTACATTTGTATCTTCCATGCTCCCAGCAAAGGCCAGCAGTTGTCTACATTACCAACATTTTAGGGATACAGGGATAGTTGAGAACTTTGTTAGCACCCATAGGCTCACAAGTTGATGCATTCACTCCCATCCTCCACCTACATTCAGTATACACTGACTGACCCCTTTATTAGAGCCCATTGCCCTCTTACAATTGGTGTTGTCCTGCGTGGAAATGACCCCAGCGTGCAGCATACCATCACGTGAGGAGTTTTCTATGGATCAGTTTCAGTGTGAAACCACATTAGATGGGAAACTCCAGCGATTTGAGCGACTTCCAATGAGGCCGGGTCATCAGTGCTGGACTAGCCAGGGCCAGCTAAGGGGCGATCAAATAATTAGGGGACAATACAAGGATCTCTCCAAGGATCTGTTTATACCCAGGACTGCGTCGGTAACGAGGGCATCCGCTACATCTAGAAGAAAGCAGGTTTCATCACCAACACAGAAGGTGTTCTTTACTGTAAGAGCAGTGAGACTGTGGAACTCTCTGCCTGAGGACGTGGGGATGGCAAAATCCATAGAGGAGTTTAAGAGGGAACTAGATGTCTATAATATTACAGGATATAGACATTAGGTGACCAGCGGGTTGTTGATCCGGGTCTTGGAGTAAGGTAGGAACTATCAAAGGTTGATCCAGGGATTATTTTGACTGCCATTATGGAGTCGGGAAGGAATATTTCTCCCGATTAGGCCAATTGGCTCCTGCCTCATTTTTTGCCTTCCTCTGCATCAACAATGGGAGGTTGAAACAGGCTGAACTAGATGGACATTGTCTTCATGCAGCCTAACATACTATGTTATCAGTTAACCCTTCTCAGTTCCAATTCCCTAAGGAAATCTATAGTGAATGATGCACGTGGGGTCACTGGGTCACCATAAGATGGTTGATGCAACTGTGCAAACGGGACAAAGATCTTTCTCTTAATAAAGTGTGAAATTGTTTTACCATCTAAAGTCTGCTTCCTGGAGTACTTCCCATCACCTACAACAGATGCACTGAGTTACCACACAACACTACAGGAGGGCCCGGACTACTCCGCCCATTTTTGCTTAGTTCTCCAATTTTTATACTTTGTTATTTTTGTCTTGAACTAGTCCCTACCCATATGCGGGCTGGCATCACGACAGATTACCATCTTACCCTTTCTGACTCCACGGCAGTGGGTTGTAACAACTGCCTATTTTTATTTGGTTTTCATTAGTTTCATTATTGCTTTTACCACTGATGTAGTTTGACCCTAGACCAGTGTTTCTTCACTCTGCCGGGAGGAGCGGCAGCGCCATCGTGACTACCATCTTATTTTTGCCCCGCTGCTGGTTGCTACCTAAGTCTGGGTCGCTGCACATGGAAGAGTTAGAGTGAGTTATGGGAAACTCATTTGGAAGTGGGGGCAGGGTCTCTCAGAGAAAGACAGCCACGCAAATTGTAGAAGAGAGAGAAGGAAAGAAGATCAAGGGGTGTCAGCGAATGTGAAAGTGTGCAGGTAAGAATCCAGAAGGTGGTTTGAATGTTGAGAGTTGAAGTGGAAAATAGTTGAAGGAGAGTTTCATATGAAGTGAAGTGTGATGGATATAAGAAGTATGCAAGTGGAAATCAGATATGTGTTGGGTTCTAAGGATCATCATTGATGACCAATATGGGACGAAACATGTCGAACCATGATAGTAAGAGTTTTTCTTACCCGTGTTTCGTTCAATGTCGGCAGTCCTGTGTACGTACGATCCCAGTCTCTACTTCACTTGATAAGCTTAATTAACAGTGAAAATTGGCTGTTGCACAGTTCTATTACTAGAAAGGGTTAATAGTCTTTTTACTTTCCTCAAGGATAAGATGAATTCTGGAGGAAGGGGTTATCAGCTTAAGCGAACTATGTGAGAATTTGTGTTACTGATGCATAGGAGAACATGTTCACAGTGAATCAGGCAGATAAAGGTGGATTGAGAAAGTGGAGGTGAAGGCTGGGCAACAGATCGTGATGATAAGTGGATTTGGGGGGCCACAGGAAGTGTATGCTGAAGGTTATAAGGGAATTGAATTGAATTGATGTTTATTTACAGGGTTTTCAAGTTGTCTGTGCAAAATAGGTGAATTGAAAATTGTATTTGCTGCATAAAAGAATTAGAATGTAATACTTGTCAGCTCTGATCATAAATAATGGGGATCTGTTATTTTTGTGAATTTGTGTGTGTGTGAAGGGTCCATGTATAAGTTATATTGTGTTCAATATAGTATGTGTACTGTCGGATTGTTAGACTTGCAATGGGAAAAACACACTCAAACAGCTAACCAGAGTACAGGGGGTGGAGCTAGGGAATATAAGGAAAGGGAGGGAATAAGTGTATGTAATGGTATTGGTCCTCCCCAACACAGACCAGTCTAGCAGAAAGGAAGTGCTTCTCCATTTGAGTGAAGTTTGTATATATATATTTACCCAAAAAATAAGACACTGTCTTATATAAATTTTTGCCCCAAAAGAGGCACAGTGTCTTATTTTCAAGAGGGAACTTATACTCTCCTGGTATGCGGCGTCCCGGTGCCTCGTGCCGCTGGTCTCTGGCAGTGATGTGGCAATCTGCAGTGTCCTCCGTGCTGAGATATCTTCTTTTTTTTGGTGACGGGACTCTGAATACCCCGTCTCCAGCAAAGCGAGCGCAGTGATTGGTTTGAGCACCAGCCAATTAGTGCCAGCGGTTGATGAACCAATCACAGCCATTCAGTGATGTCATTCACTGAAGAGCTGTGAATGATCGAGTGCGCGATATATATATATACACACACACACGTATTCTTGATGTGTGCCCGACACAAATACATGGTTTATTCAAACTATTGGGTTCTACATATTTGAATACTATTGAATTATTATGCTAAAATAAGGTAATTATGTACTTGACATGCCTCTTAGTAATTTGATTCTGTTTGTAATGTACCTAGCTAAAATTTACTTAACGTGTATCCCATTTCCAATGTGGGTAGAGTTATGATGTCAGAGGCCTGCCCAGTCAATGTTTTAGGGGCAGACACACTTACAGTGATACCAGCAGTAACTGTATTAACCCCAAATGGTATTAGACCCTTAATGAATTTGTGCAGTTCTTATGGTTGCAGATTTTAATGACAATTCTTCCTCCTATTTGCAACAAAATTTACGCAGTTACCATGAAGTTTTGGGCCCCTTCACTATCAGTGTCCCTCATGCAGTTATGGAAAAGCCTAATAGAGCACAAACAAAACATCTTTCAGCTGCTATACTCACTAAATATGAGACTGACCTGCTACCACCCTTGCATCACATAGCGGACAGTTCTAAATACAGTTTCATTACTTTTGCAGAATTTGGAAAGGGGTAAGGTAGTGGCGGCAGAGACAGACCATGACACTGAATTTCAAGCGTATGATTGTCTGGTAACAGGGGTCTTGAGAATGTTATTGAAACTCCCATTGCTAATGCAGATTTTGAGTTTTTCATAAATGGATCTATCAGGGGAAACTGGGGGCCGGGAAACTGGGATTCACTAAAATAACCGCAACCCCGGTCCCTTCCTACTTGCCCCCCCTAGGCTAGGCCCTAGGGTGACAACTGGGCGACAGTCCCTAGCCTAGCTAGGGATGAGGGGCAGAAGTCAGGCGGCTTACAGACAAAACAAGGTACACACAACACAAAGGCAAGTCGGGCAATCCAGGGGTCAGGCAAGGCAAAGTCAGTTCCAAAGCAAAAGGGTCAAAAGCCTGGAATACTATTCAAAAATGCGGGTGTAGCCTGGAGACAAACATACACTGGCAACCATTAACAGGAACAGAGAGGTTTAAATGTTGTCAGAACTCCCACCCCAGTAGCTGATTGGGGCAGGAACCTGACAGCAGCAGGATCTAGTCAAGAGCGCAAGAAAACCTGCCCCCAGCACTAACTGGCCGGGTGGAGATAGAGAACGTGCACCCAGCTATCATGGCAATGGGGACACGGCGCGAGGCGGTGCCCGTCGCTTCCCTAGCAACCCGGCAGAGATCAGGGCTATGGCGGCCAGGGGAGGTCACCAGCTCTGGGGCTCCCCTGCACTGCACCCCAGCCAACTGGGCGATAAGACTAGTGGTGTGGACACGGAGGCCCCAGGAGATGCTGGTCCTGACAGTACCACCCCCTTCTATGGGGGTATACTCGACTCCCACGGCCAAGAGCAGGTTTGAGAGGGAAGGCCCTGTGGAAATGTCAGACTAGGTGTGATGCATGAACACCCCAAGTAGGGACCCACATCCTATCCTCAGGGCCAAACCCTCTCCAGTGAACCAGGTACTGAAAAGAGCCCTGAACCCGTCTGGCATCAATGATCTTCTTTACCTCATATTCAAGTTCCCCTTGCACAAGTGTAGGAGAGGATGGGTCATGGAACGGGCAACCTGAGAACTTGAGAGATGATAAACAGACCAATAAACCGGGGAGCCAGCTTTAGGGACGGAACCTTTAGTCTCAAATTTTTTGAAGCCAGTAATACCAGTTCCCTAACCACAAAGGGTGCAGAGATCGTGCGTTTCTTATTAGCCTGACCCAGAAGTCTGTCCTGGGAACCCTTAAAGGGGTTGTCCCACGGCAGCAAGTGGGGTTATACACTTCTGTATGGCCATAATAATGCACTTTGTAATATACATCGTGCATTAAATATGAGCCATACAGAAGTTATTCACTTACCTTCCCTGAGCTGGTGTCCCTGTCTCCATGGCTCCGTCTAATTTCAGCGTCTAATCTCCCGATTAGACGTGCTTGCGCAGAAGGGTCTTTTCCCTTCGGCTCGGTCCGGCAGCAGCAGCGGCGTTCTGGCTCCGCCCCCTTCTACGCGTCATCGCATAGCTCCGCCCCGTCAGGTGTGCCGATTCCAGCCAATCAGGAGGCTGGAATCGGCACACGTGACGGGGCGGAGCTACGCAATGACGCGTAGAAGGGGGTGGAGCCAGAACGCCGCTGCTGCCGGACCGAGCCGAAGGGAAAAGACCCTTCTGCGCAAGCGCGTCTAATCGGGAGGTTAGACGCTGGAATTAGACGGAGATATGGAGATGGGGACGCCAGCTCAGGGAAGGTGAGTGAATAACTTCTGTATGGCTCATATTTAATGCACGATGTATATTACAAAGTGCATTAATATGGCCATACAGAAGTGCATAGCCCCACTTGCTGCCGCGGGACAACCCCTTTAAGGTTCTTACGAATCTGGGCCTATACTGTGCACAGTTCATTGATGGCTGCATCTGAAGACTGAGTGTCCGAAACAGAGGGAGCAGAGAAAGTCAACCGGGGATGGAAACCATAATTACAGAAAAAACGGCGAGGCTTGAGATGATGAATTAACATGATTATTAATGGCAAGTTCAGCTAGAGGTAAGTAGTTGACCCACTGATACTGATTATCTGAAACAAAAAGCCGTAAGTATTGAATTAATTCTTGATTCATTCACTCAGTTTTACCGTTAGACTCCGGATGAAAGGCAGAGAAAAAAGACAAATTAACATTTAGGTTCCTGCAGAAAGCATGCCAGTAGCGGGCGACGAACTGTACTCCTCAATCCGAGACCACATCCTCTGGAATCCCATGCAACCAAACAACCTCCTTGATAAAGATCTCAGATAATAATTTGGCGTTACGTAGCTTGCACAGAGGAACGAAGTGCGACATTTTAGTGAAACGATCCACAATAACCCAAATGACCGTTTTACCCCACGAGGGCGGCAAATCGGTTATGAAATCCATGGATAGATGTGACCAAGACCTGGATGGAATGGGCAAGAGGAGAAGAGGCCCCTCAGGACACTCTCCCCCCTGGCGCAAACCGAGCAAGCAGTCACAAATGCCCGAACAACCCTAGCCATATGAGGCAACCAAAAAATTCTGGAAAGTAGTTCCTGAGTTCCCCGGATACCGAGGTGACCAGCTAGGACCGAAGCATGTGTCTCCTCTAACATCTTCAACCTCAATGGTAATGGAAGAAAAAGTTTGCCCTCTGGAACAGCATCAGGGGCCGATTGCTGAGCAGCGTGTATTAGAGGTGAGAGGTCAGAGGAGACAGCTGCAAGAAACACGCCAGGGGAGAGGATAGTCTCAGGCTCAGACTCAGTAGGTTCCGGGGTACCAAAACTCCTAGACAAGGCATCAGCCTTAACGTTCTTCAAGCAGGTTCGGTAAGTAACTAGAAAGTTGAAGTGTGAAAAGAACAAGGCCCAGCAGGCTTGCTGAGCAGTCTACCTTTTAGCTGAGTCTAAATTAATAAGATTGTTATGGTCTGTGAGCACCGTGATCTGATGGCGTACCCCTTCTAAAAAATGCCTCCATTCCTCAAAAGCCCACTTAAAGGGGTTGTCTCGCGAAAGCAAGTGGGGTTAAGTACTTCTGTATGGCCATATTAATGCACTTTGTAATATACATCGTGCATTAAATATGAGCCATACAGAAGTTATTCACTTACCTTCCCTGCGCTGGCGTCCTCGTCTCCATGGCTCCGTCTAATTTCAGCGTCTAATCTCCTGATTAGATGCGCTTGCGCAGAAGTGTCTTCTCCCATTTCTTCGCTCCGGCACGAGCCGGCATTCTGGCTCCACCCCCTTGTGCACGTCATCTCGTAGCTCCGCCCCCATCACATGTGCCGATTCCAGCCTCCAGATTGGCTGGAATCGGCACATGTGACGGGGGCGGAGCTACGCAATGACCCGTACAAGGGGGCGGAGCCAGAATGCCGCTCGTACCATTCCAAGGAGATGGGAGAAGACCCTTCTGCGCAAGCGCGTCTAATCAGGAGATTAGACGCTGAAATTAGACAGAGCCATGGAGACGAGGACGCCAGCGCAGGGAAGGTAAGTGAATAACTTCTGTATGGCTCATATTTAATGCACGATGTACAAAGTGCATTAATATGGCCATACAGAAGTACTTAACCCCACTTGCTTTCGCGAGGCAACCCCTTTAATAGCAAGTAACTCCCGGTTGCCTAAATCGTAGTTCAGTTCAGTAGAAGAGAACGCTTTAGAAAAATAGGCGCACGGTGTAAGATTCGTCAGTGTGGAGGGACCTTGAGATAATACTGCTCCCACTCTAAACTCGGAGGCGTCTACCTCCACCACAAACGGACAGGAAAAGTTGGGTTGGATGAGGACGGGTGCAGAAGAGAATGCTGCCTTTTGAGTGGCCAAGGCCGCGAGTGCATCAAAAGACCAGGTACTCAGATCCGCCGCCTTTCTGGTAAGATCTCTTAAAGGCTTAACTACTACAGAGAAGTTCTTAATGAACTTACGGTAGTAGTTTGCGAATCCAAGGAAATGCTGCAGAGCTTTTAAGGTGACTGGCTGAGCTCAGTCCGTGATGGCCTTCACCGTCACAGGATCCATATGGATATCACATGGTGTAATGATATACCCTTAGAACAACATTCTCTGAACACCGAAAACACATTTCTCAATCTTTGCGAACAGCTTGTTAGCCCTGAGGCGAATCAGCACGGTCTGAACATGTGCACGGTGTGCCTTCCAATCAGAGGAGAAAATCAGGATGTCATCCAGGTATACGACGACAATGCCCTTGAGAAATGGCTGAAGCATTACATAACCCAAACGGCATAACAAGGTATTTGAAGTGGCCAAGAGGTGTATTAAATGCTGTCTTCCACTGATCCCCTTTCCGTATACAAATGAGGTTATAAGCTCCCCTCAGGTCGAGCTTAGAAAACCACTGGGCCTCGGAAACCTGGTTGAGGAGGTCGGGGATGAGCAGAGAGCTTATTGGTTTCTGACAGTTATCTTACTTAGCTCTCTGTAGTCTATGCAGGGTCTGAGACCACTGTCCTTCTCGACAAAGAAAAACCCGGTGCCCACAGGGGACTCCGAGGGTTGGATGTGTCCCTTGCCAAACTGTCCTGGATATAGTCCTTCATGGACTCCCTCTCCAGGATCGTTATGTTGTAGATTTGACCCTTTGGAAGTTTGACACCAGAGATCAAATCAATCTTACAATCACATTCCCTAAGAGGAGGCAAAACTTCTGATAATTGTTTGGAGAAAACATCAGCGAACTCAGAGAGGTAATCTGGCAACTCAATCCCCTCACAAGTGGAGATATCCACCTCTACAAGATGCACATGATTGGCACAGTGGGAACCCCACCTGACCAGCTTCAACATGTCCCAATAAATAACGGGGTCATGTTTCCAGGGTAGCCCTAAGACTATGTCCACGGACAGGACTTTCAAGATGAGAAAAGTGCAGGACTCAGCATGTAAGGCCCCCACTGTAAACCTTAACTCTGGGGTAACAAGATTGATGAGGCCGGCCTCCAATGGAGTGGAGTCTACTCCAGAGACCTGAATCAGAGGATCTAAACGTAACAAGAAACCAGAAACTTGAGCCACAAAATCAAAATTAACAAAATTTGCTGCAGCCCCGGAATCTACAAAGGCTTGCCCGGCAAGGAAGAAAGAAAAGAACTCTAAGCTGCAGGGAAAGAACATCTTAGACGCCTAAGGGAATACCTTAGCACCTAGACAGTCCTCCCAACAACTGACTAGGAGTTTCCAGCCGCGACTTCTTCCCGCAGGTTGCGATCCGATGACCCAACTCTCCACAGTATAAACAGAAGTTCGTCTTTAGACAATATTCCTTTCACTGTTCAGGTGACATGGTTTCCAGTTCCATGGGTTCTGTGGAGAGAGGAGAAGTGGTTGGGTCTTCCGAAGAGGTGGACTGATGGACTGGACTGGTCCAAGTGGATCGTCTGGCCCTCAGGCGATGATCAGCTCGAATTGCAAGTGACATGGCTTGCTCCAGGGTCTTTGGCTCAGGATGCCCAACCAGTAGGTCCTTAAGGCCTTCCGACTGGCCAGCCAAGAACAAGTCCTTAAAGGGGTTGTCTCGCGGCAGCAAGTGGGGTTATACACTTCTGTATGGCCATATTAATGCACTTTGTAATGTACATTGTGCATTAAATATGAGCCATACAGAAGTTATTCACTTACCTGCTCCGTTGCTGGCGTCCCCGTCGCCATGGCTCCGACTAATTTCGCTTTCTTCTGGCGTTTTTAGACGCGCTTGCCCTGTGCGGTCTTCTTCCTGGTGAATGGGGCCGCTCGTGCCGGAGAGCTGGTCCTTGTAGCTCCGCCCCATCACGTGTGCCGATTCCAGCCAATCAGGAGGCTGGAATCGGCAATGGACCGCACAGAGCCCACGGTGCACCATGGGAGAAGACCCGCAGTGCATCGTGGGTGAAGATCCCGGTGGGCATCTTGGTGAAGGAAGAAGTAGGAAGAACGAAGATGTCGCAGAGCAGGGATTCGGGTAAGTAATAAAATTTTTTTTTTTTAACACATCCCTCGGGGTTGTCCTGCGCCGAACGGGGGGGCCTATGGAAAAAAAAACAAAAAAACGTTTCGGCGCGAGACAACCCCTTTAAGAGCAGCGTCATTCCACCAAGATTCAGTGCAGTGTTGTGGGAAATGAGGGCAAAAGTCCTCCGCCACCTTCCGACCCTGGTGCATGGCCGACAGTTTTGAAACCGCATAGGCTGCCTGGTCAGGCTCATCATAAAGTTGGCCCAGAGAAGAAAAAAAGTCATTGAGAGACTGTCGTGTGGGAGAGTAAGAAGGTAAAGAGAAGGCCCAATTCTGAGGGTCTCCCCTTGGGCGGGTAATCACGATTCCCACTCTCTGGTACTCTGTGCCAGAGGAGTGGGGTCGAAGGTCAAAGTATAGCTTGCAGCCCTCTCGCAAGGCAAAAAACTGGCTTCTCTCCCCGGAAAAGAAATCCGGAAGTGTAGCCCGAGGCTCTGAAACTGTCCCTGGAATGGAGGGGGGCAGCACCGAAGCCGTAGACACTGCCTGTTCTTGATGCTGCAGACGGGTGGTTAGGTCCGGAACCAGGTTCATCAGGGCCTGGACCTGGTTAGCTAAGGCCGCCACGGCCTCCATGGAAGGGGTCAAAGTAGCCGGTCGGATGCAAAAGTCTGACCTCTTTTGGGCCAATGTATCTACTTGCCCCCCTAGGCTAGACCCCAGGGTGACAACTGGATCACAGTCCCTAGCCCAGCTAGGGATGAGGGGCAGAATACAGACAAAACAAGGTACACACAACACAAAGGCAAGTCGGGGAATCTGGGTCGGCAACTGGTGAATACGCAGAACAAAAGGGGTCAGGCAAGGCATGATCAGGTCCAAAGCAAGAGGGTCAAAAGCCGGGAATACAATCCAAATATGCGGGTGTAGTCTGGAGACAAACATACACTGGCAACCATTGACAGGAACAGAGAGGTTTAAATGCTGTCAGAACTCCCGCCTCAGCATCTGATTGGGGCGGGGAGCCTGACAGCAGCAGGAGCTAGTCAAGACCACAAGAAAACTTTCGCACCAGCACTAACTGGCCGGGCGGGGATAGAGGACATGCTGATGCAAAAGCCAACGCAGTAGCCCTACTCCTACTGGATACATCAGGCATTCCTTTGGTTGTAACTGAATCAAGTTTGGGTGTCACTTTGATGTCCCTTTTGCAGGAACTAGCTCATAGGGATGAAAACGAGAAGTGGCACCTGATGATAGGTGAGTCTGAGGAAAGGTAAACACCTATGCCCCCCTCAAACACTGTATTCTATGATGTCATATTTGAGCTACGGACCAACTCACAAGTCAAAGGAGGTAATATGTGGTGTAGTGACTTCTGTTCAGATTGCCTCAGGGATCAACAATGCTGCGAGCAGGTTTGTCCAGAGATGCATGGTTTGCGCCCAACAAGCCCAGGCAAAATTGCCAAAGTACCTCCTCGCTGTTACTCCAAGGCCAGACTATCTATTCCAGCAAATGCAGATTGACTACATACAGCTACCAAAGTTGGTTGTTTTGGAGTTTGTGTTGGCTTGCATAAACCTCTTCTCATGTTTGCTGGATGCATGGCAGGAATAAATAAAAATTCCAACACTAAAGCTAGGAAATTGTTGAATGAAGTAATTTGTACCTATGGTGTACCAGAAGTCATAGATATTAATAGAGGTACACATTCATTAGCCCTCTACTTAGTCAGAACCATGCATAGCTGTAAGACTAAGGTGTCCCCATATGAAGTTTTGTTTGATAGTCTCCTTTATAATGGGCCTATACTTTCTCCAGTCCCAGCATAAGGAAGTGCTTTGTATCAGGAGTTAATTGTCAGTCATAAACATGTATTTTCCTCGATTCCAGATCCGGACTCAAAAGAGGAGCTGCATAGCTTGCTTTCAGGTGACTGAGTTGTCCTAAAAGGAGTTATCAGAAAAGTTTGGAAATGAGATTTGATGGTCCACACCAGATCCAGTTGACGACTGCCACTTCAGTCAACTTGGAAGGAGAAGACAACCAGATAGACGCCAGCCGCTGCAAGAGAGTCCTCGCTCCTGAACCGGAAAAAGACTCTTGTCACTACTGCTACGTGCCGCCATACACACAGACACAATAATGTGGTGGAAGATGATTGGGAACATAAGTTTGTTAAAAGTCATGAAGTACTTGATGATGCTGAAAAACTGAAAAATGGTTGACTATGTATTTATGCCCCTACAGCATCACCAATGCCCTTTATGGCTATACTATGTACTGTGGCGGAGATCAGATCATACAAATGGTGCCTTCTTAAGCATACAGGCCTTTGTACCCTTGCGTTACGACGTGATGGTCTGTCATAACCAGTAAGCCCCGAACACACACTCTTCAAGAGAGCTGCAGATAACTGGCCAAGGCCAAATGGTAAGCCTCGTGTGATGTCTATGGCTAGTAGGATGGTTTATTTGCCCATTCATATCCCAAACGAGGGATAAAGCAGTGGAAGCTACAGACTATGTATATGATCAGATTATTGTAGTATTTGGACTGGTTAATCAAATTAATGCAATTCAAGCTTAATTGATTGTAGTTATTGACCAACACACAATAGTGCTAGATTACCTTAGAACTGCCCAAGAGTGGCATATGCCCGTATATCCTGGTACTCTGCCACACCTGGGTATTCCCATGCAACAAAAACTGGGCTACAATTTTAGGACAAAAAGGTAGCATAGACACTCAGGCAAGATGAGGATATACCTGTAGCATTCTATTGCGCTGATAGTGATATATAGTCACTCTATGGTAGTGTTATCTAGTCACTGTATGGTAGTATTGTCCAGTCATTGCACGGTAGGGTTGTCCACTCATGGTATGGTGGTATTATGTAGTCACAGTATGATGGTGTTATCTCATCTCAGTATGCAAGTATTGCCCTAGTTATTGTATGATGGTGATAACTAATCTAGTATGGTAGTATTATATAGTCATCGTACAGTGGCGTTATCCAGTCATGATATGGTAGTATTATATAATCACGGTACGGTGGGGGTTGTCCAGTCATGGTATGGTGGTATTATGTAGTCACTGTATGGTGGCGTTATCCAGTCATGATATGGTAGTATTATATAGTCATGGTACGGTGGGGGTTGTCCAGTCATGGTATGGTGGTATTATGTAGTCACTGTATGGTAGCGTTATCCAGTCATGATATGGTAGTATTATATAGTCATGGTACGGTGGGGTTGTCCAGGCATGGAATGGTAGTATTATTTAGTCACTGTATGGTGGCGTTATCCAGTCATAGTATGGTGGTATTATGTAGTCACAGTATGATGGTGGTATCTCATCACAGTATGGAAGTATTGTCCTAGTCATTGTACGATGATGATATCTAGTCTAGTATGGTAGTATTATATAGTCATTGTATGGTGGGGTTGTCCAGTCATTGTACCGTGGTGTTATCCAGTCACTGTATGGTGGTGTTATCCAGTCATGATATGGTAGTATTATATAGTCATTGTATGATGGGGTTGTCCAGTCATTGTACAGTGGCGTTATCCTGTCACTGTATGGTAGTATTATATAGTCATTGTATATAGTCATTATATAGTTATGGTAGAGTCAGGAATGATGTTAATTGGTGAGTATAAATGTGTCTTTAATTGGGGGCTTCTTCAGGCTAGGTGCCTAGGGCAACGTGAGCTGTATGCCCAGCCCAGCATGCCGGCCCTCCCGGAGCTGAGCTCAGGAAACACAGACAATTAGAGATAACTGCTAATTACCACTGGGATAGGAGGAGACTGTACAGCGGTGGTCCTTACGGTGCGATTATATGAACAGTAGTGGAAGCGGCTAGTCCTCGTGTTTTCCCCACAATTTCTGGGCGGCACTTGTGAGCGTAGCCACCTGGCAATTATCACTGTTACAGCTTATTAATAGCACTAATTGCCTCTGATCAGAATTTGCAGCACTTTTTTCCCCATCTTTAAGCCAGGCAGCGGAATGGAGACCAAACGGACAACATTATAGTCAATGGGGTCGGTTCAGCGCTGTTCAGTTCCGTCCTGAGACAGAGCCGTTCGGCAGCAGGGATTCCCCTTCCTTGCTCTCCGAACTGAGAATCCCCACCGCAGAGGTGAAACAACTTAATATGCATTAAAGAATGAATAGATACAATTGTATAAACATGAAAATGATACAAATGATGCATCCTGTATGATCTTTAATGCCCTTTGACCGTAAATAGTCGCGTTGCTGCTTCCACATGTATATTAATGACTCCGTCTGCGCCCTTCCATTCTTCTCTATTTTGACCTCTAAAATATAATTTGCTTAAGCCAACAAACACTTCCCACTCAATGCGTTATGCTAATTACTGGAACGCGTTCCCATGCCAACGGTGTATAAACAACAATAACCTTTCTTGGAATTATAGCAGCACAGCTCTACAAAGAAGCAGACCTGCGTCACCGCTGTACAGTATGCCACGGCCGCCCCGAGCGGTGGCAGGCGTATTCACTACGTCCCAGCGAGTGGACAGGAGATGAAACGTATCCGGCATCTGTGGGTCTTTGGACTTGTTACATTCCTGTCATTTCCATTTCTTTTCCACTAATGTGTGCAAAAACTATAAACTATATAAAATATTTGTGCGCGCATTACGCAGAGAATAGAACATATTGATTTCAATGGACTCATTCACATTTCCTTTTTTTGCGCGTGCGAGAAAGCAGAACATTCTTTCTTTTGTGCGCCCTATAGAAGTCTATGGGGGTGCGCAAATGTGCACACAATACACAAGAGGATATACAAAATACAGCGCAAAACCACAGGGAGAAGAAAACACATCTGGGCCTCATTAGGCTAAATGGCCTTTTAAATCAGGGCAGGGGTGTTGCGTATGAAAATGTCCTGCGTATGCAAAAAAATACAGTACAATCTGCGGACAGGAGCAAATCAGTCTCATTTATAGAGCATAGATGGCGGGCACATTTAAAAACGCAGTGATATCGCGTGAAAAAACATGCAAAAAAAAGCAAGTGTGCAGCAGCCCTAATAGTAGCCTGTCTGACACCAGAGATTGTTAGAGGCGCTGCTCAGGCTTCTCCTATGTAATGCCTGCAGCTAAGCTCAGCTGAAGCTGTATCTGTAGATGAAGGGAGGGTTCTATAGGCAGGATGCTAGTCTTCATGTCTCATGAACTACCGTGTTTCCCCCCAAAATAAGACACTGTCTTATATTATTTTTTGCACCAAATGAGGCACAGTGTCTTATTTCTGGGGAGGGGGCCTTATAATCACCTGGTCCGCGGCGGCGCTGCGTCAAACTTCAGAGTCCTCCCCATCTGCCATTTCAGCTTTGCTGGGGAAGGGGCTTTGAATACCCCGCCTCCAGCAAAGCGAGCGCTGTGATTGGCTAATTGAGCGCCAACAGCCAATCACAGCCGGCATTTGATGAGCCAATCACAGCCACTCAGTGAATGACATCACTCAGTGTCTCTGAGTGCCGGGAGTGCGGTGCTCCTGAGTGCCGGGAGTGCGATGCCCTGGAGTGTTGAGAGCGCAGTGCCCCGGAGTGTTGAGAGCGCAGTGCCCCTGAGTGTTGGGAGCGCAGTGCCCCAGAGTGTTGGGAGTGCAGTGCCCCAGAGTGTTGGGAGCGCAGTGCCCCTGAGTGTTGGGAGCGCAGTGCCCCAGAGTGTTGGGAGTGCAGTGCCCCAGAGTGTTGGGAGCGCAGTGCCCCTGAGTGTTGGGAGTGCAGTGCCCCAGAGTGTTGGGAGCGCAGTGCCCCTGAGTGTTGGGAGCGCAGTGCCCCTGAGTGTTGGGAGCGCAGTGCCCCTGAGTGTTGGGAGCGCAGTGCCCCTGAGTGTTGGGAGCGCAGTGCCCCTGAGTGTTGGGAGCGCAGTGCCCCTGAGTGTTGGGAGCGCAGTTCCCCTGAGTGTTGGGAGTGCAGTTCCCCTGAGTGTTGGGAGTGCAGTTCCCCTGAGTGTTGGGAGTGCAGTTCCCCTGAGTGTTGGGAGTGCAGTGTCCTTGAGTGTTGGGAGTGCAGTGCTCCAGAGTGTGGAAAAATGTAAAAGCAGCTACAGATGTTCTTTCTAAAGCCGAATTCTGGAAGTATTAATGCCACCTGCAGAGGGCAAAACTGCTGAAAAATGCAGGATACAGGTGAGAATGTGGTCAGGAATATTGGTTGTACCCCATGGCACGCATGCTCGCCCCACAGTGAGGAGAAGCTTGAATGGAGTGGCACCATAGCATTCTTGCTGTCACTCCGTTCATCAACATGGCACTGCCAGAGATAACCAAGTGCTTGTACTCCGCTATCTCCACAGATCCATGGAAAGAACAGAGCGGCAGCAAGCAGTTTGGTTCTTTTCAAGCTCCTCATTCAGCCTTTTGCAGAACTTTTCAAACTCTTTAACCCTTTGCAATCCAATTTTGGATTCAGGGTTTTCTAGGGGGCTTTCTCTTTCTGCCATTATACAATGGCGCCATCTGCTGGCTAGACCCAGTACTGCGGTATGTGACATGCTGTAGAGCAGGGGTCCCCAACTCCAGTCCTCAGGGACCACCAACAGGTCATGTTTTCAGGATATCCTATGGTAAGAACACCTGTGGCAATGTCTGAGGCACTGATGATAATTACATCACCTGTGCAACACTGAGGAAATCCTGAAAACATGACCTGTTGGCGGTCCCTGAGGACTGGAGTTGGGGAACACTGCTGTAGAGTACCAGACAACAGAACAGGCAGTAATATACAGTAAGAATACCCTGATGGACGTCTTCCGACATCGGAGCTGTACAGTCTTCACTCAGAATGTATTCAGACGTCAGACAGTGGATTGGAAAGGGTTAAGGATAAGGTTCGTAGAATCAAGAGAGCTGACTGGCACCCCTTCCCCCTATTTAAACATTCCCACATAGCTTTAAATAGCTACACTATTCTACCCAAAGCAAAGGACCCCTGAAGAACAATCACAAGTAGTATTTCTCTCCACACGTTCATACTTAGCGGGGCTCCTTTGGCCATAATGATATTGGATAGTCTCCGTGGCATACTTTCTAGTAACATCTGGTACATTGCAGCAGGTATTTCCCTCCATTCATCCTGCAAATATCTGGCCAGTTCTCTCAAAGAAGATGGACGCTTTTCATATTCCCTGACCTGATGTTCCAGTTTGTCCCAGAGATGGTTGGTAGGGTTCAGGTCGGACTCTGGGCAGCCAGTCCGATCGTGGTACATGCATATCCTCAAGCCAAAGTAAAACAGCGTTGGATTTGTGACAAGGAAGTATGGCCGACCATTCCCAGAGTATTACCACATTGTCAGCAGCACATTATTGTCTAGAATGTCAGGGTTCACCACTGTGTTCATGGATCTTACAACCAACAGACTGAGACCATGCCATGTAAAACATCCCCAGACCATAATGCAACCTCCGCCGTACTAGACTGTTGGCCCAACACACTCAGGTAAAAGGTGCTCCCCATCATCCTCCACACCCAGGTACAGCCATCTGGTATCACTACAGCATGTGTCCATCTGATGTGAAAATGGAGGAGCATGATTCGTCACTCCATAGAACATTCTTCCATTGCTCAACTGTCCAATGACGATGCTCCTTGCACCATTGTAGACAGGCTGATGCATCTCCTTGGAGAGAAATCACCAGACATTTGCAGGAAGAATGGAGGGAAATACCAGCTGAAGTGCATCAGACTTTAGTAGAAGGTATACCACGGAGAGTATGCGATGTCATTAAAGCCAAAGAAGCCCCACTAAGTATTAAGATTTGAAAATAAACACTACTACTTTAATTCTTGCTCTCGTGTCCATTAAGATCAGATAGGATAGTGTACCTAGGAGTGCACTAGGGAAGAAGCACGCCACCACCATCAGAAATTTCCAGTCCCATAAAGTCATGTTCTAGAAAACTCACTTCCCGGTGTCTAAGTAACTAATGTTGGGGTCATTATCATTTATTGTGTCTGACATACAATTTGCATGGGTGGGCTTATGGGGGGCATTGTGGCTGGTATGTTGGTCACTGTTACTGCCATTGGGGTGTATGTGCTATAGAAGTACAGAGCAAAAGAATTTTCAGTAAAAAAAAAAATTGCAGAGATAATGGAAGAAGCCTAAATGGTGGTCTGGGCTGGCTGGAAAAGATGAAGAAAATGAATGACTACAAATAAAAAAAGCATCAACCATGACTGTGGCTCATCAGTGTTATATTTTATTGTTGGTCGTATTATGGGGGTATTATTTCTATTTAGTGGTATTCTATACTTGGTTATGATTGTGAACGTTTCTTAGGGGTGAGCTGTATATATTGTGAGTAAAACATTTTGCACATAATATTCCCCAGTGACATATTCTTATCTCTCCACTCATCCTCCCCGCTCCCAGGTAAAACTGCGACCCCGGGTAATGGCGTTACCCTTTATTTCCTATTTAGGGTTCATCCTTGCCCCCCGACACCCCTGTCCTCTATGCTCTTCTGTTACCTTGTTGCCATTATTACCTCCATTACCATCCCATTATTAGACTATGCTTCGCTGGCGCTCATGATAGGACCGTCAGGTGTCATTACTAGGACTGTAGCCAATGCCAAGGCTGTGGAGTCATTACTCTGCCTTCCCCTCCCCTGAGAATGAATCATGAAGTGGATTAAAGCTGATGTGCGGTGATTACCACATGATGATGGCGGCTACGTCTCTCCGGATGCGGCTGTCGCATGTGTTTAGGTTCCCACGTTTGTCTGCAGAGTGCAAATAAAGGCTTGGATGATGCGAGTCTTCCAGGAATCGGGGGGGGGGGGGGTTCTTATCGCACGGCAAGTTACTTCCATGTAAATACATTTGGAAATCATTTCCACTTAGTGCAGCTCTGTGAGTAGGCAGCAATCTACCGGGGCGGTGGGATGAGCGATATCCATCGACTCCCAGTTATGTGATATCCTTCTGTTCGCCGGCTGCACATTACAGAACTGACACTTTTCTTGCAGATTAAACTGTTTGTATCTTTTAACTATCCCCACAGATTCATTATACTATCAATGACGGTATCAGTGACTGCAGGATCGGAGGCGGCTGCGGCTTTAGTTCTAGTCTGAAGTGCTGGAGACTGCTCACCCCCTTATGCTTCCTTTATTCAGAGCGCTCGCGAAAAGATGAAAAGCGAAACGGAGATCCTATGTGCAATGAATAAAGAAATGTAGTGGGAACACTTCACTGGTTACTATGTAACAAATGGAAGATCAGGCTGTAAACACAGCAGTAATGATGCTCGTACAACGCGTTTCACACTCAAGTGATTTCTTCTTCAGGGATTTACCTACCGGGGATTAATGGGGGGGACGTGTGAAAATCTGTATGAAAGAAGGCTGGAACAGTTGTGAGTACAACGTAGCAAACAGTAACTTCATACTTAAAGGGGTTGTCTTGCAATTGCATCTGTAGGATGGTGATAAAAGTCTGATCAGTTGGGGTCTCATGGCTGGGACCCCCACTGATCCTGAGAATGTAGGTCCAATGTCTTGTTACGTCTTCCACAACCATGAACAGGTGAACTCAGGCAGAACCACAGACCTGTGAAACGGACTTCATACTCGAAAACAAGACAGACAAGCGCTCAAAACTCTTACCTGCTTACCTGCACACATAGAATGTACGAGGTATTAGTTCATATTTTGGCCAAGATACTTAAGCCCGTGAGCCCACTTCAAGAGTCCTCGTTGTCTAGCAGGTCCTTACTCTAACAAGACAACTAACCCCAGGAAACCTGCCTGCCTGCGGGGCGATCGTCCTGACAGGGGCGCTCTTGTGCTGGAACCTACGGACCTACCTAATTCTAGATGATAAACAATCACCAGCAAAACACACTACATGTACGGAAACTTGCACAGACATGCAGGAACATGATATTGTTCATACCTAAACACACTGAACATGACCATTCAAACTTCATGTCTGGTCACTTGCTCAGACACACAGGAACATAACAGTGTCCACACTGAACATACTGAATAAACAGGGGAAAGGCCAGCAGCCACTAGCAGAGGAGCTGGTATATATGAGTAGCAGACTTGGGGAATTGGCTAGCTGGAGCAATCCACACCCAGCCAGCTCAGTCAACCCCACCTGTGGAGCTGTGCTGCTGGAAATTCATGTAGAACCACAGCTCCCAGTAGAACGCTCTAACAGCTCAGTTGGGCATGTACAGTGTCACTCCATTCTTCTTCAATGGGACTAATGGAGATGAGCAAATGCTTGTACTCCAATTTTTTGTGTCAGGGCTCAGCAGCAGGCGGGCGCCCCCTCACATTTATTAGAATTTACGACGGAAAACTCGCATGACTCATAGCTGAAATCTCGTAACTGGTGTAGATTATCTCTCTTGGCACACAGGTGAGAGGTGAGCACCTCTTAATATGTAGTAGTAGGCGCACCTTCTGATGGTGGGTCTGCTTAGTCACACTGATGTACAAAATGCCGGTCCTCATTGAGTTGTACCAAAGTTACAAGTTATTCCCTATCCACAGGTAGGGAATAACTTACTGATCAGTGGGGGTCTGACTGCGGGGACCTCCACCAATCCTGTGAATGGGGGTCCCATGTCCCCCCTCTTCCTCACTGTAGCCTTTACTTGCCTCCCGCAGTGAGGAAGAAGCGACCCCACAGTGACAGGCAGAAGGGGACACGGGACCCCCATTCTCAACATTGGTGGGGGTCTCAGCAGAGAGACTGCCAACAATCAGACTGCCAACAATTATCCCGTACCCTGTGGATAGGGAACGACTTGTGATCCTGGTACAACCCCTGTAAGAAAACAGCCCCTCTTTTGCATGGTTTCTGAAAAAGGGGGCATAGCTTCGTGAAAAAAGGTCCTAAATGTGGCATTGTGCACAAAAAATGTTGGTACAAAAACGGACGTGAACTACTAGATTATACAGTAAGACAGAAATGTCTACAGGTGCGCCAAACTTATCATTCAGCACGAGCCACGGTAGTAAATCTGGCGCAATTTAACAGTCTTATCTAGTAGACTGGATTAGTAAATCGGTGCCTCAGCGTCCAAATCCCCGTCTTAACGTCACATATTGACCTGTACAGATGTAGCAGAGCTGAGTTTGCAGGAGGTACTTTTACACGACTGTCAGATGCTTAAGCGCGCAACACAAGAGCAATAATCACTAAGTGAATGGATGCGGAGCGCGCCGGAGTTCTCTTCCGTCTGTCTACCAGCGTTCAAAGTAAACAGGCAGTAATTCAAAGATGAACGACTGCCTGTTTACACGGACCGCCGTCTGCTTGGTGTTTAGGTGAGTGGCGAACCAAGCGACTCCCTTCCCCTGTTGGGTCCTGTTTTCACATGGAACAGCATTTGCCAGTAATCACATGGTCGAGCGCGATATTGGGCCGAGAAACTCGCCAACGTGCGGTTTATTCGTGGATGTGAGGGGTTTTCAGGCAAAATGACATCGCATCGGTAACATTGCGATCCTCTCGCGCGAGTCTCAAGCGTTAGTGGATCAGAAGTGTTTCCCATTGGTTTCAATAGGGCACATCGCACGGCACGTGAGGCATTAAAGCTCCCATTGAAATCAATGGGCGATGCGTTCTGCGGACCGCGAAAAGTTAGTGCAGGCCACAAGTTTTTCGCAATGTAGCTTATGTATATGACTCCATTCAAAAGAATGAGGTTTATAGTCGCGTGAGATTTGTGCGAGTCGCAACACAAAATCTCACGCTATTTTCACGGCCTTGTGAAAACGGACGAAGGGCTCCGTCACACGGGCACATGTGTTTTTGCGCACTAATTGTACGAAGCTTTTTGCTTGCATATCAGTGTACTTTACTGTACTTTTTGCGCATGCAGGGCATGTTCATCTGTGCGCAGCAGACGAACATGCCCCGATGTAAATGGCTGTTTAGCCTAATGAGTCCCAGGTGTGCTCTTTTTTTTTACAGAATTGCGCATCTGTGTGCACATTTGCGCACCTCCCATAGACTTCTATGGGGACCCTTGGTGCACAAAACTAGAGCAGGTCCTATTTTTTTCACGTACGAGAAAAGTCAATGAGAACGAGCTGATTGACATTAATGGGCTCCACTTTCTGCGTATTGCGCTCAAAAATTTTACGTGCGCAAAAATGCACGCATATACGCCCGTGTGAAGAAGCCATAAGGGTTCACTTACTTCCATTGTTCAGCTCTGTCCTAGAAGTTAAACAATGGGAAAAAATGAAGCTTAAGGATCCGGCACATGCAGATCTGAACAGCGCCGGATGGATCCCGTTGACTAGAATGGCGCCCGCCCGGGGTCCATCCAAGGTGAAACAGTGCCGAATGCTGCGCTATTTTCTTATGCCGGAGCTGCGCTCTGAACGGAGCTTCTGGTGCGGATGTGAGCGAGCCCAAATACAACTCACAACATTATCCACTCCATTATCTTATCTCAGCGTCGTCCTGCCGTGCCAACAACACGGCCCAAAGAGTTCAAGGTTATTTCGCATTCCCGTGGTCATAAAACACAGATTGCTGAGGATTTACCCATCTATCAGGACAATTAGGTAATTTGTGGTCCCTGCACTCAGCGGTTTTTTATCGCTCCCATTCAGTTTGATGGAGGGTGACTATATACTGTACGTGCCAGGACCACAACAGGCTGATTGCTGGGATTGGCGTGTGGTGCCCCCGCTGGTCTCATTGATACAATGTATCATTAACCAGTAACTTGAGATAACCCACTGATACATTCAGCTCTGCTACATACGGTTGGGTTTTAACCTGCACCGTTTTCTGATGCTGCCTGGTACCTGCATTTTTCGGTTATGACGGACACGAGACTTCCTGTGTAAAGTCTTGTGAACCATGAGGAATATGGCTTCGGCGAGTCACATATCAGTGTGGTTGGATTCAATGGAGTATTGGGATGGGTCTTGAGGTCATCTTACCACGTTCCACCTGGACATCTACATTCTAGCAGTGAGATGCCGTTTAGTCAGTGTGGCTTACCTCCCTCAGCTCTCCGGGTCTCCATCATGTAATAACTACCGAATCCCATCAGATCTTATGTATCTTCCTTCCTAATGTAAGTACTTTCCCCTGAAGGTATAATCAGTTTCCGCTAACGTCCCCCTCATCCCTGGTCTCACCTCTCGTGGTTTCTCTTTCTATTACCCCTCGGGGGTTAGTAAATCGGACTGTATTATCTTCTGACGAGCCTTCATTTTTGATGTTCGCCTATTACGCTGTTCTTTTCTTCCCTCTCTGCGCTACCATTATAAAGTTTTATACGTTTCGCCCCCGGTGTGCGGATTTCTGCACGACTTGTAATATGACATAAAATGTAACATTCCTGTGAATACAATAATTTGAAGCTTAATAATGCCTTATACTAGCCGAATAAAAGTGCCGTGCGGCGTCCATAGAAGCGATGCACTGCGCAAAAGAGGAGGGAAGGTAGCGATTACTCTGCTGCTATTGAATATTGTCGGGAAGGTTCAAACTCTATTGGGGCACAACTTACCAAAAGGGATGGAGAACTTTGGATTTCGACGCCCGATCCTTCTGTTCCTTGCGAGGTAAGTCAGTGCCAGAGCTATTTGGCTGCGGGTTGCTTCCCTAAACATGCGAACGTTCGGCGGAGCTGAATGCTCATGTTATGGGGAGATGGTGGAAACGGCTGTTGGACGGAAATCCTTGTTGAAGGTCTATGAGGGTCTTTTTTAGTTCCCAGAAGAACTTTCATCCATCATTCCGTGTGAACGAATATGTATGACCAACTGTAGAGACTAAAATGTGTATGGCTGAGACAAGCGGTTTAACCATAAACCTGATTCCATCTAATGCATATGGCCATCTTTAAAGGGTTGTCCAGTTGTAAACTATTGATGGCCTTTCCTTAGGATAGGTCATCAATAGCAGATCAATGGGGTTCTGCCGACTAGGCCCACTACCAATCTCCTGTTCACTAGGCCAGTGCGCTCATGCAATCTGCTGATTTCTGCAGGAAGCAGACAGCTCCATGCCCACTACAGTGCCCAGGCTCGGTATTACAGGCATTGACATGAGTGGAAACTTTACCTGTAATACCACGCCTGACCACTGCACTGGAAGCAGAGCTGTCTGTTTTTCGGCAGAAATCAGCATAGTACAAGAATGCTCCAGCCCAGAAAAGAGCTTTTATCAGCAGGAGTTCAAGGTAGTAGAACCACACAATCTACTGTTGATAGTCTATATGAAGGATATACCATCAATAGTTTAGAAATGGACAACTCCTTGAAGAATCTGAAAAGTTTGGAAAGATTTCATAATTTTTAGTATGTAGCAGACAAATGAGTAATCAAAAAATCCTCCATAGCGCTACCACTTGGAAGGTAGACTACCCTTTATGTCAGTTGGTCAGATATTGACCCATAGAGAAGCTATCTTCTAATATAGGTGGCGCTGTGGAAAATTATTCATCACTCATTTGCATAGCTTTTTCCCAAGGAGCATTGCATGGTGTATAATGCTCCCTATACCATTGTGGTGCTCTCCACAAGAAGAAAGAGTACCCTGCCCTCAAACTCAGTAAGGGCCATAAAAAGAGACTTTTACTAATAATATATTACTAGTGGTTGTAGATCTATTACTGGTTCAGAGCTCAGACCTCCAGTCTGCCGGTACTGAAGATGATGCTCATGATCTGTTCAGTCACATCCGGCCTTCAGTCATTCTATGGATCAATGTTCTCCATGCATTCCTGTCTTTCAGGGCTTCTTTCAGTTCGGCGATTGACATGTTGGTGGTGGCCTTGATTGTATTCAGCCGTCTTGTTCCTTGTCGTCATTATCTCCTCTTCCCACTGATCTAGCCGAGCATCAGTACTGTTTCCAGTGAGTTCGCGCACATCACGTGATATTTTCGGTTTGATGCGATCTAACGCTACCTTGTTCGTTGTCATGGCAGTCCAAGGCAACCCGTAGGTATCCGTAGAGTTCAAACGCATCAATTATCCTTCTGTCTGTTTTCCTGAGGGTCCAACTTTTGCAGCCGTATGTCATTATAGGAAAGTTGATTGCATTGACCAGTCTGGTTTTTGTTGCAATGCAAATGTCCTTGATTGTCCAGATCTTTTTCGTTCCTTGCATTGCATTCCTACCAAGTCTAATCCGCCTCTTGATCTCAGGTCCAGATTGCCCGTTGCAATCGATTTTGGATCCAAGAAATCTTGGACCGATTCGACATCTTCATTGTTGATGTTTATGTTCTCTATACTGTTGCCCACCGCGGTCATGACTCGTCTTCTTGCAGTTGAGGTACGGTCCCATGCGTTCGCACTCGTTGGATCAGGTATTCCAGGTCCCTCTCACTTTCTGCCAGCAGGGTGGTGGCATCCGCACATCGGAGGTTGTTGACGTTTCTGCCACCGATTTTGACTCTGATTTCTGATTGGTCCAGATTGCGTAAGACTGAAAAGGACTGGTGATAGAATGCAGCCTCGCCGTACGCCTCTCTCGATTCCGAACCAATCCGTGTGTCCATAAGCTGTCCTGATTGTTGTTTCTTGGTTGTTGTAAAGCGACCTTATAAGCTGCTCTGTATGTTCTGGGACGCCCGTTTGCTTCAGACACTCTAAAGCTTATCATGTCCGACACATTCAAATGCCTTGCTGCAGTGGATGAAACACATGGAGACGTCCTTTTGGTACTTGTGTACTGAGGACTCGGACCACCTGATTCTGCCTCTTAACACATTTGGCGCACTGATGCATCTGATGCGCATAATTTACTCACTGAAATGCCTATCTAAGTTTATGTGTCTCTTGGGAGGGATGAAATCAGCAATGAGTAACGTGGAATCCGGCTACAATGTAGCACTTGATTATATCACAGAGAAACAATTTTGTAGCCATCCTGACACAAACAAATGGAAGCCAGGTGAAATATAGCGTACGTCCTACGGGATATCAGTCTCATTCATCTTCCTACATAACTGCAATGCAGGACTGACTGGCAATGAAGAATTTATCCAGGGCAGCAAGGAGAGAAAGAGACAGACAGAGGGCAACCCCTATAAAATGTTATAGAATGTTCAAGCTGATACAGATCTCTACTATACATCCTGTATTATACTCCAGAGCTGCACTCACTATTCTGCTGGTGGAGTCACTGTGTACATGCATTACTTATCCTGTACTGATCCTGAATTACATCTTGTATTATACCCCAGAGCTGCACTCACTATTCTGCTGGTGGAGTCACTGTGTACATGCATTACTTATCCTGTACTGATCCTGAGTTACATCCTGTATTATACCCCAGAGCTGCACTCACTGTCCTGCTGGTGGAGTCACTGTGTACATACATTACTTATCCTGTACAGATCCTGAGTTACATCCTGTATTATACCCCAGAGCTGCACTCATTATTCTGCTGGTGGAGTCACTGTGTACATACATTACTTATCCTGTACTGATCCTGGATTACATCCTACATTATACTCCAGAGCTGCACTCACTATTCTGCTGGTGGAGTCACTGAGTACATACATTACTTATCCTGTACAGATCCTGAGTTACATCCTGTATTATACCCCAGAGCTGCACTCACTATTCTGCTGGTGGAGTCACTGTGTACATACATTACTTATCCTGTACAGATCCTGAGTTACATCCTGTATTATACCCCAGAGCTGCACTCACTATTCTGCTGGTGGAGTCACTGTGTACATACATTACTTATCCTGTACTGACCCTGAGTAACATCCTGTATTATACTCCAGAGCTGCACTCACTATTCTGCTGGTGGAGTCACTGTGTACACACATTACTTATCCTGTACTGATCCTGAGTTACATCCAGTATTATACTCCAGAGCTGCACTCACTATTCTGCTGGTAGAGTCACTGTGTACATACATTACTTATCCTGACCTGATCCTGAGTTACATCCTGTAGATCTTTTTATTATAAAAGTGAAAAACATAACAATAAACAGAACATAAATCTCGCTCACTTGGCATAAGACAAACATAAACAAACAAAACCAAATCACTTGTGTTATCTGTACTTTGCCTTACTGCACGACAAAGGAGACAAAAGCAAAAGGTCCATCTGGTCCAAACAATACACACCGCACACTACACCAACCTGCACTCCAAGACTACACTCACTCATCCTCACCAATACATATACACTACATACTACATATAACAATATACACACATGTGAGAAAACATCCCTAACTCACAGGATCCAGCCGGAAATGCCCAAAAAGAAGAAAGAAAACGACTAATAACCAAAGCAATTATATAATAAAAATAATGCAAACAACAATAACAAAAGTAATAGCAATAAGAACAACCCAATACCTTTTTTTTTTTTTTTTTTTTTTATATATATTTTTTTTTAATTATTTTTTTTTTAATTCTTTTTTTTTTTTTTAATGCCCACCACCTAAAGAATAAAACCTTACATAATCCTAAACTAACCCTATATCCAGACCAAACCACCACACACCCCAAACAACCCCCTACGGTGCAGCCTGGGAGCCACGCCTGCATCCCAAGTCCGTGCTCAATGTCTATGTCCAGGACGAGCCGAGCTGCACCGCACACACACACCCTGCCCGCCGCAGCTTGAGGGCCACGCTCGCACCAACAGTCCGTGCCCAGTGTTCATTGTCCGGGACGTGTCAAGCTACGGCTGAGGCATAAATCCCCCCCCCTCCCCCCAATAAACCCCCACCCAACCTATCTATAACCCCTAGCCCTATATACAAAACAAAACATAACATAACATATAACATCTCTTATACTACACAACTACAACCCAACACTACATATTAGTACCCGAAAGCCTAAGGTTCAGTTACCTGCAGCCGTACATACCTGATCTTTGACCGAAAACAAAAACTCTACTAGTGGCACACACAGCCCTCCACAAGGACTGGATATGATAAGCCGGGCACCGACCAGGTAGAGAAAAACTATCCCTATAGTTAATCTGTCCCTACAATGTCCCTACTCCTTCCCTAAAACTTACCCTCAGAGAAACTGTCCCTACTTCTCCCTATTCTGTCCCTACAAAGACCCTAACAATAAGAAGACTGTCCCTAACGAAATACAAACCCTCTCCATAGGAGAGAGGCCTTAGTCGTGCCCAACCTCTCATAATCCAGAGAGCGCACCTTCACCAGGTCACCCAGGATGTTTCTATTCACCTCATCCGCGGGGAGGATTTTCTCGTCCGTCGAAACTAGACACCGTGCGTTCCAAATGTGAAACCTGACCACTAGGCTGACTAAGAATAAAGTGCACCGGTCCCTGCCACCAAGGTCCCCGAATGCCCCATAGACCCATTCCGCATACGAGAGGCGTGCCAACCTGGGCCAACCAATGGAGGCTCCCACCCGTTTGTACACCTCTGTATTAAAGGGACACTGAAGCAGGAAATGCTCCATGCTTTCCAGTACGTTGCTGCACTCCTGGCGGGGGCAACCCCTATCCACCAGAGGCCTGCTCTTCAAGTTGCCCCTTACATACAGTCTCCCGTGGAAACAGCGCCAAGTCAAGTCCCAAAACTTCAAGGGGATCCTGTCAGAATTCAATAAACTTAACCCTCCCTCCAGTTCCCGACTTGGGCAGTCCTTGAGCGCCAGGGGCTTCTGGAAATGGGTCAACAGAACCCTCTTATCGAGGAGTTTCCTCGACAGAGTTCTGATCTCCCACATCCCCAGACCCCACCGACGTATCATCTTCAGAACCACGGTAGCGTAAGCCGGAAGATGCCCGTGCGGCGTGCGAAGATCCTTCACTCGCCCTCCAGTCTCCCATTCCTGGAAGAAAGGCCGAAGCCATCCCCAACAGGAGAATACCCACGGAGGAGCCCTCTCTTGCCAGAGGTTGCCTATATTGATCTTAACAAAGGTGTTTACGAGAAACACCACGGGGTTGACCATAGATAACCCCCCTAGTCTCCTCGTGCGATATGTGACATCTCTCCTAATTAGGTTCAACCTGTTCCCCAACAACATTAGGAAGAACAGGTTGTAGACCCGGGTCCAGAGAGGCTCTGGCAAAATGCATACGCTGCCCAGGTAGATGAATAAAGGGAGCAGGTATGTTTTGATCAGGTTAACCCTTTCCCGAAGGGTCAAAGACCAACCCTTCCACTGGGCGACCTTCTGAGTGGCACCATCGAGCCTGACCACCCAATTTTGCATGGGGTAATCTCCCCGGCCAAATTTGATGCCAAGAACTTTAGCCGAGTCCTGGGGCACTGGAAGGGTGTCTGGGAGACCAAATGTAGGATCTCCCCTTCCTAACCAGAGACTTTCGCACTTATCCCAGTTGATGCCGGACCCAGATGCTTCCGAGTAGCGATCCACCTCTGCCATCACGTACTCTGCCTCTCCCCTCGAGGACACAAAGACGGTGACGTCATCAGCGTACGCTGCCACCCTGAGGGTGGCTTCCGGCACCGCCCGATCCATCCCGACCCCCGCCATAGGCCCACCATCAATCATCCTAAGGAAAGGATCAATGGCAAACACGTACAGCAAGGGGCTCAGAGGACAACCCTGACGGACGCCAGACCCAACCTCAAATGGGTGGCCGACCCAACCGTTCACTAGCGGGAAAGTCTCAGCCCCCGCGTACAATGTCTTGAGCCAATTGACAAACCCCACTGGCAGGCCATATCTCAGAAGAACAGACCAGAGGTACTCGTGATTAACCCGATCAAACGCTTTGGCCTGATCCAAGGACAGCAAGTACCCCTCCCAGTGACCAGCCCTACCCTGCTCCACTGCCTCCCGGACACCTAGAACAGCGCTAAAGGTGCTACGGCCTGGAACAGAGCAATGCTGGGCGCCCGAGAGGAGTCGGGGTGCAAACTTGACCAGCCGATTAAACAGCACTTTTGCCAGAACCTTCCTGTCCGTATTGAGAAGCGCTATGGGACGCCAGTTCTCAATACGGCTCGAGTCTTTACCCTTTGACAGAAGGATCAAAGCCGACCTCCTCATTGACTTTGGGAGAGTGTCCGAGGAAAGACACTCATTGAATACCTCAGTCAAAAGGGGACTCAAGATGTCCTTAAAGGTCTTATAGTACTCAGATGTTAAGGCATCCGGACCTGGCGATTTTTTGAGCGCAAGCCCATCAATTGCCAGTTTAACTTCCTCTATGTTGATCTCCTCTGTCAAAACATTAAGGGAGATGTGATCTCCTGGTTCAGGAACAGCTTCAGCCAGGAAAGCCGACATCACATCTCGATCTAGATCCCTCTGACTCAAAAGGTGCGAGTAAAAGGATCTGACGACTTCCAGAATCCCTAATCTGGATCTGTTCAGAGATCCCGTATCGTCGATCAGTCCAGTGACAACTTTACGACTCACTGACATCTTGCAGTTTCTGTAAGGGTCAGGCGAGTGGTACTTCCCGAAGTCCCTCTCAAAAACCAAAGATGCGTGCCTATTATACTGGCACCCTTTGAGCAAAGACTTCACTCTGGAGATCTCATCACGGCTACCTCCAGTCGAGACGAGATGTTCGATTTTCCTCCTCAGGCCCTGATAAAGACGGTACTTACTCAGGCTCCTGAGGCTAGAGAGCTGGCGGAAGAACCTCGCCGCCCTGATCTTGAACATCTCCCACCACTCTGACTTACTGCTACAAAGATCCAGTAATGGTACCTGGCTCTGCAGAAAATCCTCAAAGGACTGTCTTATCTCTGCTTCCTCCAGGAGTGATTAATTCAGCCTCCATAAGCCTCTACCCATCTGGGGGGTCTCTGCAACATTCAGGGAAAACAAAATCAGACAGTGGTCGGAGAATTCCACCTCAACAACAGAAACTGGTGAAGAGATGGCTTCCTCCTTCAAATAAAACCTATCTATTCTAGACCTGCACTCGCCTCTATAATAGGTGAAACCCGCGTGGCCTGGGGTGTGCCGGATGTGGACATCCACCAGGCGAGCTTCGCTAGCTATGCTATTAAGCGCGACGCTATCATAAGTCAGCTTGCCTAGGGAGCCTCCCCTGTCACGGGTCCTCGTGACTGCGTTAAAGTCACCCCCAAAGATCACCTGCCGACTGGAAAAAAGGTACGGCTTGATCCTCATAAAGAGATCCTTGCGGTCCCGCTTGGTTTGGGGACTGTAGATGTTGATTAGCCGAAGCTCTTGTCCCTTCATGAGAACATCCAGGATCAGGCACCTCCCTATTTCTAACTCGATAACACGTCGGCATTCAACCGCTGCGGTAAAAAGTACCGCCACTCCGCTATATGGCTCGGCCGCAAGAGACCAGTAAGATGGACCAGACCTCCATTCCTTCCTTGCCTTATGTACAGCTGCCAAATTTGGCAGCCTGGTCTCTTGCAAAAACAAAATGTCGGCTTCAACGCGGCCGAGAAAATCAAAGGCCGCAAATCTAGCCATATCAGACTTAATGCTGGCAACATTAATGGATGCCAGCGTCTACGGAGCGGGTGCCGCCATCATTGGTGATTGAGTTAGATGGCTTTCTTCTTCCCACCCCCCTTCTCATCAGGGTCTGAGGATGACCCCTTGCCACGTTTCTTGGACACTGAAAGGTCCATGGGAAGGGGCTCCTCAACCTCGTCCTCCTTGCCACTGGGCTCTGGGCCAGCCCTTCCCCTGGAGGTCACTAAACCCCCACAAGAGGAAGGCTCAGCACCTCCTGTAGGCCCCACGCTTGTCCTAGGCACCTCTCCCTCTGCCTGTTGGAGAGCCCAACAAGAGGAGAGTTTGGATTGCCTTCCTGCACCTGGCCCGTTGCAGGGGAAGATTTCCCTTCCCTTTTTTTCATTTTCTTGGAGCCCTGCTTGCGCTTTTTCTTTTGCCACTCATCCTTGCCCTCACCCACACTTTCATAGTGGGAAGAATCTGAATAAGTGGCATCCTCTTCCCTTTGGATCCTCCTGACCTCCTCATCCAGCTCCCTGTCCCCTGGAGCCTCAGCCACATGATTTGCGTCCGGAGCAGGGGCCAGCATTGACCCACCTGCCACCTGGGTTTCCACCAGCTCCCTGCCCCTTCCGCGCTTCTCTTGGCGCCTTAGCTTGGCTGCCCCAGCATGTTTGTTTTTCCTTGGCTCCTGGGCTCCATCGCCTCTGCTAGTCCCCTCCCCTGCAGAAGCAACCTCACGGCTCTCCTCCGCTGGGGCCATGACCGCATTGGCGAAAGAGCGTGGACAGCGACTGAATGGGTGACCGAGGTCACCACACAGGTGACACCTAATCTCTGCACAAGATGCCGCAAGATGAACTACCTCGCCACACAGAGCGCACTTGATGACGTTACAGGCTGCACTCAAATGTGTGGGGTCGCCACACCTGTGACAGAGCTTCGGCTGCCCCTGGTAGAAGGCCAAGATACGATCCCTGCCAAGGAAAGCCGCGGATGGTATGTGGGCCACCGAATTCCCTGAACGCTTAAGTTTCACCATAAACGTCCAGGCTCCGGACCAGATGCCGTGTTCATCCCGGTTCTTATTGGGCATATCCACCACCTCTCCGTACCGACTTATCCAAGTCATGATATCGTAACAAGAGAGGGACTCGTTACGAGTCAAAACGGTCACTCTCTTGACTCCAGTCTGGCGGGTTACCACTTGTGCAGCGAAACCGCGCCAGCCGGGCTCGTCCTTCATCAGCTCATAATTCCCCCAGAAGAGCTCCAGGCCCTCCGGGCGAGCAAAGCTGATGTCGAACTCAGACGTGCCACAAGGATGGATCAGGGCATAGATGTCATTTGCCCTGAAACCCATCTTCAGCAGAAGCTCCACCACCTTACTCCTGGATGGGCACGCGTCATTGCCTCTCCACTGAAGACGAGCCACAGTCCTACGGCCAATGTCCTGCCCGGTTGTCAGCAGGGACCAGACGGTCTCCCCCCTTTGTTCTCGGAAGGCACCAAGACCATGTCTCTCCACCCAGAGAGACAAATCCACAACTCTGCCCCCTACATTCATCGAGCTCTCCCCCCTCCTCAAGGCCTCCAGGAGGCGCTGTTGCAAAACGCCGTCCCCAGAGCCCAAAGACAAGGAGGACGCCTCTCCCCTCCCTCCAGCGGCGACACTGGCATAACTTCTACCAGATGTTGTCGCCGCTGGAGGGGCGACTGGATCCTGACCCACACCCTGACTACCCTCCGAAGCCCCACCCACCCGTACACAAGGTGGCATACTAGCTGGGGAACCGGGGACAGCTGTTCCTGCAGGAACAGGGGCAGCAGGAACAGGGGCAGCAGGGGTACCAACAGCCACATCCATACCTCACTCACTTCTCCATTAGCTGCTGGACCAGGACCCATGTTATCTTTACCATTAACTTTCCCTTTATGCCCTGAGGGCAAGTCCATGGCACTTCCGGTGGTTGGCTGAAGATGCACTTCAACATTTTTCTTGACATTGGTGGCTGTAGCTCTGCCCACCTTAGCCACTCTAGGAGTTGTAGTAACTCCAACTTTCCTTTCAGCAACAGAAGAAGGATCTTTACCATGTGTGGGAGGATCGGCAGACCCAGCCACCACCCCCTGCGCCCCCTCCACACCAGAAAGGCGCTTTAGGAACACAGGGGGGACAGCTAAGCCACCACCGGTGGGACCTGGTGCCGGATCACGCGACCCTCCCACTGGGACGTGACCAACAGCGCCAGCACCTCTGGACTGGCCGCGACTCTTCGCTTTCCCAACGCTCTTCTCCACCTCCTTTACTCCTCCATTCCCACTACTAGCACAAGCGGGCTTGGAGTTTTGGGCCGCATTAACCCTCTCTTCCCCAGTCCCCTGCACCGGACCCACGACAGAGCCCGGGACTAGGAGCTCAGGGTTACCACCCTGGTTTGACTTTGCAGCCAAACCAGAGTGCTTGGTGACATAAACGAACTTTTCTTCAATATACGTTTTTCCCTTTTTCCTCCTCTTTTTGCTTGAGGTCTCCGGGGGTAAATCATTCCCAAAATAGCAAGACTGCAACCTCTCTGGAGACTCTTGCAGCTGTATCTGCCGCATTATCAGCGCCCCCTCTCCACTGCTGCTGCAGCTGTCATCTGTGTCCTCTGAATCTGACTCGCCCGACGTGGAGGGCAGGCTGACCTGTTCAGCTGGGATGCTGAGCCCTGTAGTCCCACCTGGCAGTGTTGATTGCTGCTCTCCAGAGCACCCAGCTCGACCATCCTGAGCAGCATCAGATTCCACCGAACTGCTGCTTGAGCGCCTGGCAGAGCGCTCTTTAATGCTGCCGCTGCTCACAGATGCCATTTTGCTAAACCTTTCGTCGTTTAACAGTTTTTCTTTGAAAGGCCCACTTCTTTGCAGAATCCTTTCCCTCTCTTCCGCATAAAAGTCAATCGCCTCCTCACAGGCTTCAATCTGCCGCGATATGGCCAATTTTCTAGTACGGGATTTGGCCCGCTCCGCATCATAGCGGGCAGCGTGCAGCTCCTGCTTATACTTGTTAAGCTGCCTCCCGACATGCCCATACTCTTTTTAATGTATTTCGCAATACGGGTTGCCACATCTGTCACTGACTCGCCCTCTCTGCGATCAGCCCAACTTGCCTGCATATGTTGTTTTTCCGCATGGTCCTCCACTCTCTTCCTCTGGCTCCGAGTCATCTTGCGCTCCTCCAGGGGAGTCAGGGTGACATTGCTGCCACCCTGACCAGGTGTTCTCCCCTCCTGAAGTGCAGTCCTCACTCCCCCCGACCGAAGCCGGAGGGAGGAGGTCCGGGACTCCATGGCTGGAGCAAGCCCAGCACCTGTAGACTTGGCTGGGTAAGATTCCTCTCACTGGTGACCACACCCTGGATCCTGCAGAGCTCTCACACACCCAACCTTCTCCAGAGATGCACTCACTATTCTGCAGGCTGAAAACTCCCAGCAATCTCTGCATGCTCATTGACTGAGATTGCCCTGATGGGTTGCATTCTCAGAAGTGTCATCTCTATATTAGACACAAGTCTGATATAATTATTAGTGGATGGAGTCAACCTAAAAGTTGAGAACGCTCCTAAAATAGCACAGTCAGGGCATGCTGGGACTTGTAGTTTTGCAGATCTGCCGATTGAACACTTAGCTCTAAGTTGTTATTCTATGAATCTACATGTTTTCCGCCTGCGTCCCTACAAATACCTTCTACAACTCGTCATCTAATGCGCAGCTTGATGCATTGCGTTTACGAGCGCCTCCTGAACTTCTGATATTACGGGATATAAAGCTGACATAAAAGACAATAATCTGTCAGGATCCCCCACTACGGCCCGGGCTGCGAGCCGCAGGACCCCCATCGTCCGCAAAGTATTTAGTGAGTGCAAAAACTCTGCTGCAAATTACCTTTTATTTAGTAATAAAATATCCTGGAGCCCCTCTGACAATTCCATTCAGATAAGAAATGGCTGCCATTAAGCCGCTTGCGCCGCCATTCAACGCGCATAATCACGCTAAATCGGGGAAATGGAGCAATAGAAAAACAGAAGTAAATTAAAGGGCAACATAAAACCAGCGAACGCAACAAAAGACGGAGACGAATCGTCCTGGGGATCCGGGGGAGGCGTCACCGGCCGCAGTATCACTGCTCATCTACCCCCGCTGCTCTGTGATATCAGTAACCATCACACTGAGCTGCAAGGCATTATGGGAAGCGCTCCGCAATGAAGTATATTACCACAAAACGATGGAACACAAAATCCTGAAACATGTGGACAAAATACTAAAGCTATAAGTATTACTAAATCAATCTGACCCGTTTCTTACACTGTGTGACCTCACCATCCTCAGTGTGATATCTTCAACCAATCACAGACTGTGTGACATCACTGCCTTCAACTTGTGATATCATCAACCAATCACAGGCTGACCTAGTTCATAGACTTTGTGACCTTATTGCCTTCAACTTGTGACATCATCAACCAATCACAGGCTGACCTGCTTCTTACTATGTTTGACCTTATGGCCCTCATTGTGACATCATCAACCAATCGCAGGCTGACCTGATCCATAGGCTATGTGACCTCACTGCCATTAATTGACATCATCCACGAATCATAGGCTTATCTGTTTTTTTTTTAATATATCACCTCACTGCCCCCATTTGTGACCTCATCAAACAATCATAGCCTGGCCTGGTACACATATTGTGTGACCTCACTGCCTTTATTATCAACCAATCACAGCCTGACCTGTAATACAGACTGTGGGACCTCATCACACCACTGTAACATCATCAACCAATCACAGGCCGAGCTGGTACCTAGACTGGGTGACCTCACTGTCATATCGTCAACCGATTACAGGATGGTCAGGTTGATAGTCTGTGTGACCTCACTGCCGTCATTGTGGTATCATCAAACAATCATAGGTTGACCTGGTACATACTTTGTGTGACCTCATCATCCTCATTGTGACATCATCAAAGAATCACAGTTTGACCTGGTATATAGTCTGTGGGACTTTGCTGCCTTCAACTTGTGACATCATCAAACAATCATAATTTGACCTGATACATGCATTGTGTAACTTGACCTCCCTCAGTGTGACATCACCAACCAATCACAGGCTGACCTAGTACATTGTCTATGTGTGAACTCATTGCCCTCATTGTGACATCTTCAACCAATCACAGGCTGACCTGGTACAAAGTCTGGGTGACCTCCCTGCCCTCATCATGACATAATCAACCAATCGCAGGCTGAACTGGTACATAGTCTGTGTGACTTCATCATCCTCATTGTGACATCATCAAAGAATTACAACTTGACCTGGTTCATAGACTGTGGGACCTCTCTGCCTTTATTGTAACATGAGCATCCAATTATAGTCAGACCAGATACATAAACTGTGTGACTTTTCTGCTCGCAACTTGTGATGTCATCAAACAATCATAAGCTGACCTGGCATATAGATTGTGTGACCTCACTGTACTCATTGTGACTTTATCAACCAATCACAGACTGACCTTAAAGACTGTGTGACAACTCAACTTGTGACATCACAGTCCAGTCTCACACGTTATTCTTTCTGTGATATCACTATGATGTCATAATCAGTACAGAGGTTTCCATTTATTCTCAGGCTGCCTCACTATTGAGTGCCAAGCAGTTGGCGTCTTCCCCGCAGTCGCCGTGTTTACGCTGCCTGTTCGGACTCAGTATAATGCAGCTCATTTCCATACATAGCCATTTAGATGTAATTTATTAGGCGCACCGACACTATCATTTACCAGGAGCTCTCAGACTATTACATCTGTGACCGGACGGAATTTATCATTTATACGTTGTGTCTCAAGGACAATGCGCAATAATTAAAATGGAAAAGAAAATCCGGAGATCACATGACACCAAAATAAGGTCTCAGTACTAAATGTATTAATAATATTGCCCCGAGGGCTTGGGGGAAGTGCCCACTACCTCAATCAGTGAAGGAGGCATTTAAAGGGGAACTCTAGTGTAATGGGGTGTTCTATGGACTCCTTAAAGAGCCTCTTCAAAGATACTTTCCTGCCTGATCTTCATATTGATGAGACAGAACTCCACACTCAGCGGATGTAAAGACAACGGTATATTACAGGATGTAACTCAGGAGCAGTACAGGATAAGTAATGTGTGTACACAGTGACTCCACCAGCAGAATAGTGAGCGCAGCTCTGGAGTATAATAGAGGATGTAACTCAGGAGCAGTACAGGATAAGTAATGTATGTACACAGTGACTCCACCAGCAGAATAGTGAGTGCGGCTCTGGAGTATAATAGAGGATGTAACCCAGGATCAGTACAGGATAAGTAATGTATGTACACAGTGACTCCACCAGCAGAGTAGTGAGTGCAGCTCTAGAGTATAATACAGGATGTAACTCAGGATCAGTACAGGATAAGTAATGCATGTACACAGTGACTCCACCAGCAGAATAGTGAGTGCAGCTCTGAAGTGTAATACAGGATGTAACTCGGGATCAGTACAGGATAAGTAATGTATGTACACAGTGACTCCACCAGCAGAATAGTGAGTGCAGCTCTGGAGTATAATACAGGATGTAACTCAGGATCAGTACAGGATAAGTAATGTATGTACGCAGTGACTCCACCAGCAGAATAGTGAGTGCATCTCTGGAGAAGGTTGGGTGTGTGAGAGCTCTGCAGGAACCAGGGTGTGGTCAGCAGTGAGAGGAATCTTACCCAGCCAAGTCTACAGGTGCTGGGCTTGCTCCAGCCATGGAGTCCCAGACCTCCTCCCTCCGGCTTCGGTCGGGGGGAGGGAGGACTGCACCCCAGGAGGGGAGAACACCTGGTCAGGGTGGCAGCAATGTCACCCTGACTCCCCTGGAGGAGCCCAAGAGGACCCGCAGCCAGAGGAAGAGAGTGGAGGACCATGCGGCAAAAGAACGTTTGCAGGCAAGTTGGGCTGATCGCAAGGAGGGCGAGTTAGTGACGGATGTGGCAACCCGTATTGCCAAGTACATGAAGGACTTTGGGCATGTCGGGAGGCAGCTGAATAAATATAGGCAGGAGCTGCACGTTGCCCGCTATGATGCGGAGCGGGCCAGATCCCGCACCAGGAAGTTAGCCATATCGCGGCAGATTGAAGCCTGTGAGGAGGCCATTGAGTTTTATGAGGAGGAGAGGGAAAGGATTCTGCAAAGAAGCGGACCTTTCAAAGAAAAACTGTTAAACGATGAAAGGTTTAGCAAAATGGCGTCAGTGAGCAGTTGCGGCATTAAAGAGCGCTCTGCCAGGTGCTCAAGCAGCAGCACAGGCGAATCAGACAGTGCTGAGGATGGGCGAGCTGGGTGCTCTGGTGAGCAGCAATCGTCGCTGCCAGGTGGGACTACTGGGCCCAGCATCCCAGCTGAACAGGTCAGCCTGCCCCCCACGTCAGGCGAATCTGACCAGGAGGACACCGACGACAGCTGCAGCAGCAGTGGAGAGGGGGCGCTGATAATGCGGCAGATACAGCTGCAGGAGTCCCCAGAGAGGCTGCAGTCCTGCTACTTTGGAAAGGGTTTGCCCCCAGAAACCTCAAGCAAAAAGAGGAGGAAAAAGGAAAAAACGTATATTCAAGAAAAGTTCGTTTATGTCACCAAGCACTCTGGTTTGGCTGAAAAGTCAGACCAGGGTGGTAACCCTGAGCTCCTAGTCCCGGGCTCTATGGTGGGTCCGGTGCAGGGGACTGGGGAAGAGAGGGTTAATGCGGCCCAAAACTCCAAGCCCACTTGTGCTAGTAGTGGGAATGGAGGAGTAAAGGAGGTGGAGAAGAGCGTTCGGAAAGCGAAGAGTCGCGGCCAGTCCAGAGGTGCTGGCGCTGTTGGTCACGTCCCAGTGGGAGGGGGGCGTGATCCGGCGCCAGGTCCCACCGGTGGTAGCTTAGCTGTCCCCCCTGTGTCCCTAAAGCGCCTTTCCGGTGCAGAGGGGGCGCAGGGGGTGGTGGCTGGGTCTGCCGATCCTCCCACACATGGTAAACATCCTTCTGCTGCTGGAAGGAAAGCTGGGGGAACTGCAAATCCAAGAGTGGCTAAGGTGGGCGGAGCTACAGCCACCAATGTCAAAAGAAACGTTGAAGTACATCTTCAGCCACCCACCAAAGGTGCCATGGACTTGCCCTCAGGGCATAAAGAGAAAATTAAGAGTAAAGGTAACATGGGTCCTGGTCCAGCAGCTAATGGAGAAGTGAGTGCGGTAATGGATGCGGCTGTTGGTACCCCTGCTGCCCCTATTCCTGCTGCCCCTGTTCCTGCAGGAACAGGTGTCCCCGATTCCCCGGCTGGTATGCCACCTTTTGTACGGGAGGGTGGGGCTTTGGAGGGTAGTCAGGATCCAGTCGCCCCTCCAGCGGCGACAACATCTGGTAGAAGTTATGCCAGTGTCGCCGCTGGAGGGAGGGGGGATGCGTCCTCCTCGTCTTTGGGCTCTGGGGACGGCGTTTTGCAACAGCGCCTCCTGGAGGCCTTGAGGAGGGGGGAGAGCTCGATGAATGTAGGGGGCAGAGTTGTGGATTTGTCTCTCTGGGTGGAGAGACATGGTCTTGGTGCCTTCCGAGAACAAAGGGGGGAGACCGTCTGGTCCCTGCCGACAACCGGGCAGGACATTGGCCGTAGGAATGTGGCTCGTCTTCAGTGGAGAGGCAATGACGCGTGCCCATCCAGGAGTAAGGTGGTGGAGCTTCTGCTGAAGATGGGTTTCAGGGCAAATGACATCTATGCCCTGATCCATCCTTATGGCACGTCTGAGTTCGACATCAGCTTTGCTCGCCCGGAGGGCCTGGAGCTCTTCTGGGGGAATTATGAGCTGATGAAGGACGAGCCCGGCTGGCGCGGTTTCGCTGCACAAGTGGTAACCCGCCAGACTGGAGTCAAGAGAGTGACCGTTTTGACTCGTAACGAGTCCCTCTCTTGTTATGATATCATGACTTGGATAAGTCGGTATGGAGAGGTGGTGGATATGCCCAATAAGAACCGGGACGAACACGGCATCTGGTCCGGAGCCTGGACGTTTATGGTGAAACTTAAGCGTTCAGGGAATTCGGTGGCCCACATACCATCCGCGGCTTTCCTTGGCAGGGATCGTATCTTGGCCTTCTACCAGGGGCAGCCGAAGCTCTGTCACAAGTGCGGCGACCCCACACATTTGAGTGCAGCCTGTAACGTCATCAAGTGCGCTCTGTGTGGCGAGGTAGGTCATCTTGCGGCATCTTGTACAGAGATTAGGTGTCACCTGTGTGGTGACCTCGGTCACCCATTCAGTCGCTGTCCACGCTCTTTTGCCAATGCGGTCAGGGCCCCAGCGGAGGAGAGCCGTGAAGTTGCTTCTGCAGGGAAGGGGACCAGCAGAGGCGAGGGAGCCCAGGAGCCAAGGAAGAACAAACATGCTGGGGCAGCCAAGCTAAGGCGCCAAGAGAAGCGCGAAAGGGGCAGGGAGCTGGTGGAAACCCAGGTGGCAGGTGGGTCAATGCTGGCCCCTGCTCCGGACGCAAATCATGTGGCTGAGGCTCCAGGGGACAGGGAGCTGGATGAGGAGGTCAGGAGGATCCAAAGGGAAGAGGATGCCACTTATTCAGATTCTTCCCACTATGAAAGTGTGGGTGAGGGCAAGGATGAGTGGCAAAAGAAAAAGCGCAAGCAGGGCTCCAAGAAAATGAAAAAAAGGGAAGGGAAATCTTCCCCTGCAACGGGCCAGGTGCAGGAAGGCAATCCAAACTCTCCTCTTGTTGGGCTCTCCAACAGGTACCAAGCTCTCTCGTCCTCGGAGGAAGAGATGCCTAGGACAAGCGTGGGGCCTACAGGGGGTGCTGAGCCTTCCTCTTATGGGGGTTTGGTGACCTCCAGGGGGAGGGCTGGCCCAGAGCCCAGTGACAAGGAGGACGAGGTCGAGGAGCCCCTTGCCATGGACCTTTCAGTGTCCAAGAAACGTGGCAAGGGGTCATCCTCAGACCCGGATGAGAAGGGGGGTGGGAAGAAGAAAGCCATCTAACTCAATCACCAATGATGGCGGCACCCGCTCCGTTGACGCTGGCATCCATTAATGTTGCCAGCATTAAATCTGATATGGCTAGATTTGCGGCCTTTGATTTTCTCGGCCGCGTTGAAGCTGACATTTTGTTTTTGCAAGAGACCAGGCTGCCAAATTTGGCAGCTGTGCATAAGGCAAGGAGGGAATGGAGGTCTGGTCCATCTTACTGGTCTCTTGCGGCCGAGCCATATAGCGGAGTGGCGGTACTTTTTACCGCAGCGGTTGAATGCCGACGGGTTATTGAGTTAGAAATAGGGAGGTGCCTGATCCTGGATGTTCTCATGAAGGGACAAGAGCTTCGGCTAATCAACATCTATGGTCCCCAAACCAAGCGGGACCGCAAGGATCTCTTTATGAGGATCAAGCCGTACCTTTTTACTAGTCGGCAGGTGATCTTTGGGGGTGACTTTAACGCAGTCACGAGGACCCGTGACAGGGGAGGCTCCCTAGGCAAGCTGACTTATGATAGCGTCGCGCTTAATAGCATAGCTAGCGAAGCTCGCCTGGTGGATGTCCACATGCGGCACACCCCAGGCCACACGGGTTTCACCTATTATAGAGGCGAGTGCAGGTCTAGAATAGATAGGTTTTATTTGAAGGAGGAAGCCATCTCTTCACCAGTTTCTGTTGTTGAGGTGGAATTCTCCGACCACTGTCTGATTTTGTTTTCCCTGAATGTTGCAGAGACCCCCCGGATGGGTAGAGGCTTATGGAGGCTGAATTCATCACTCCTGGAGGAAGCAGAGATAAGACAGTCCTTTGAGGATTTTCTGCAGAGCCAGGTACCATTACTGGATCTTTGTAGCAGTAAGTCAGAGTGGTGGGAGATATTCAAGATCAGGGCTGCGAGGTTCTTCCGCCAGCTCTCTAGCCTCAGGAGCCTGAGTTAGTATCGTCTTTATCAGGGCCTGAGGAGGAAACTCGAACATCTCATCTCGACTGGAGGTAGCCGCGAGGAGATCTCCAGAGTGAAGTCTTTGCTCAAAGGGTGCCAGTATAATAGGCACGCATCTTTGGTTTTTGAGAGGGACTTCGGGAAGTACCACTCACCTGACCCTTACAGAAACTGCAAGATGTCAGTGAATCGTAAAGTTGTCACTGGACTGATCGACGGTACGGGATCTCTGAACAGGTCCAGATCAGGGATTCTGGAAGTCATCAGATCCTTCTACTCGCACCTTTTGAGGAAGAGGGATCTAGATCGAGATGTGATGTCGGCTTTCCTGGCTGAAGCTGTTCCTGAGCCAGGGGATGACATCTTCCTTAATGTTTTGACAGAGGAGATCAACATAGAGGAAGTTAAACTGGCGATTGATGGGCTTGCGCTCAAAAAATCGCCAGGGCCGGATGGCTTAACATCTGAGTACTATAAGACCTTTAAGGACCTCTTGAGTCCCCTCTTGACTGAGGTTTTCAATGAGTGTCTTTCCTCGGACACTCTCCCAAAGTCAATGAGGAGGTCGGCTTTGATCCTTCTGTCAAAGGGTAAAGACTCGAGCCGTATTGAGAACTGGCGTCCCATAGCGCTTCTCAATACGGACAGGAAGGTTCTGGCAAAAGTGCTGTTTAATCGGCTGGTCAAGTTTGCACCCCGGCTCCTCTCGGGCGCCCAGCATTGCTCTGTTCCAGGCCGTAGCACCTTTAGTGCTGTTCTAGGTGTCCGGGAGGCAGTGGAGCAGGGTAGGGCTGGTCACTGGGAGGGGTACCTGCTGTCCTTGGATCAGGCCAAAGCGTTTGATCGGGTTAATCACGAGTACCTCTGGTCTGTTCTTCTGAGATATGGCCTGCCAGTGGGGTTTGTCAATTGGCTCAAGACATTGTACGCGGGGGCTGAGACTTTCCCGCTAGTGAACGGTTGGGTCGGCCACCCATTTGAGGTTGGGTCTGGCGTCCGTCAGGGTTGTCCTCTGAGCCCCTTGCTGTACGTGTTTGCCATTGATCCTTTCCTTAGGATGATTGATGGTGGGCCTTTGGCGGGGGTCGGGATGGATCGGGCGGTGCCGGAAGCCGCCCTCAGGGTGGCAGCGTACGCTGATGACGTCACCGTCTTTGTGTCCTCGAGGGGGGAGGCAGAGTACGTGATGGCAGAGGTGGATCGCTACTCGGAAGCATCCGGGTCCGGCATCAACTGGGATAAGTGCGAAAGTCTCTGGTTAGGAAGGGGAGATCCTACATTTAGTCTCCCGGACACCCTTCCAGTGCCCCAGGACTCGGCTAAAGTTCTTGGCATCAAATTCGGCCGGGGAGATTACCCCATGCAAAATTGGGTGGTCAGGCTCGATGGTGCCACTCAGAAGGTGGCCCAGTGGAAGGGTTGGTCTTTGACCCTTCGGGAAAGGGTTAACCTGATCAAAACATACCTGCTCCCTTTATTCATCTACCTGGCAGCGTATGCATTTTGCCAGAACCTCTCTGGACCCGGGTCTACAACCTGTTCTTCCTAATGTTGTGGGGGAACAGGTTGAACCTAATTAGGAGAGATGTCACATATCGCACGAGGAGACTAGGGGGGTTATCTATGGTCAACCCCGTGGTGTTTCTCGTAAACACCTTTGTTAAGATCAATATAGGCAACCTCTGGCAAGAGAGGGCTCCTCCGTGGGTATTCTCCTGTTGGGGATGGCTTCGGCCTTTCTTCCAGGAATGGGAGACAGGAGGGCGAGTGAAGGATCTTCGCACGCCGCACGGGCATCTTCCGGCTTACGCTACCGTGGTTCTGAAGATGATACGTCGGTGGGGTCTGGGGATGTGGGAGATCAGAACTCTGTCGAGGAAACTCCTCGATAAGAGGGTTCTGTTGACCCATTTCCAGAAGCCCCTGGCGCTCAAGGACTGCCCAAGTCGGGACCTGGAGGGAGGGTTACGTTTATTGAATTCTGACAGGATCCCCTTGAAGTTTTGGGACTTGACTTGGCGCTGTTTCCACGGGAGACTGTATGTAAGGGGCAACTTGAAGAGCAGGCCACTGGTGGATAGGGGTTGCCCCCGCCAGGAGTGCAGCAACGTACTGGAAAGCATGGAGCATTTCCTGCTTCAGTGTCCCTTTAATACAGAGGTGTACAAACGGGTGGGAGCCTCCATTGGTTGGCCCAGGTTGGCACGCCTCTCGTATGCGGAATGGGTCTATGGGGCATTCGGGGACCTTGGTGGCAGGGACCGGTGCACTTTATTCTTAGTCAGCCTAGTGGTCAGGTTTCACATTTGGAACGCACGGTGTTTAGTTTCGACGGAAGAGAAAATCCTCCCCGTGGATGAGGTGAATAGGAACATCCTGGGTGACCTGGTGAAGGTGCGCTCTCTGGATTATGAGAGGTTGGGCACGACTAAGGCCTCTCTCCTATGGAGAGGGTTTGTATTTCGTTAGGGACAGTCTTCTTATTGTTAGGGTCTTTGTAGGGACAGAATAGGGAGAGGTAGGGACAGTTTCTCTGAGGGTAAGTTTTAGGGAAGGAGTAGGGACATTGTAGGGACAGATTAACTATAGGGATAGTTTTTCTCTTTTTGGTCGGTGCCCGGCTTATCATATCCAGTCCTGGTGGAGGGCTGTGTGTGACACTAGTAGGGTTTTTGTTTTCGGTCAAAGATCAGGTATGTACGGCTGCAGGTAACTGAACCTTAGGCTTTCGGGTATTAATATGTAGTGTTGGTTTGTAGTTGTGTAGTATAAGAGATGTTATATGTTATGTTATGTTTTGTTTTGTATATAGGGCTAGGGGTTATAGATAGGTTTGGTGGGGGTTTATTGGGGGGAGGGGGGGGGGGATTTATGCCTCAGCCGTAGCTTGACACGTCCCGGACAATGAACACTGGGCACGGACTGTTGGTGCGGGCGTGGCCCTCAGGCTGCGGCGGGCAGGGTGTGTGTATGCGGTGCAGCTCGGCTCGTCCTGGACATAGACATTGAGCACGGACTTGGGATGCAGGCGTGGCTCCCAGGCTGCACCGTAGGGGGTTGTTTGGGGTGTGTGGTGGTTTGGTCTGGGTATAGGGTTAGTTTAGGATTATGTAAGGTTTTATTCTTGAGGTGGTGGGCATTAAAAAATTAAAAAAAAAAAAATATATAAAAAAAAAAAAAAAAAAAAAAAAATGTATTCGGTTGTTCTTATTATTGTTATTATTACTTTTGTTATTTGCATTATTGTTATTATATCATTGCTTCGGTTATTAGTCAATTTTTTGGGATTTCAGGCTGGATCCTGTGAGTTAGGGATATGCTTTCTTACATATCGGTTTATTGTTATATGTAATGTATATGTATTGGTGAGGATGAGTGAGTGTAGTTTGGAGTGCAGGTTGGTGTAGTGTGCGGTGTGTATTATTTGGACCAGATGGACCTTTTGCTTTTGTTACTTTGTCCTGAAGTAAGGCAAAGTACAGTTAATATAAGTGATGATTTGTTTGTGTTCTATGTTTATGTCTTATGCCAAGTGAGCGATATTTATGTTCTGTTTATTGTTATGTTTTTTACTTTTATAATAAAAGATCTACAGAACATAACTCAGGATCAGTACAGGGTAAGTAATGTATGTACACAGTGACTCCACCAGCAGAATAGTGAGTGCAGCTCTGGAGGATAATACAGGAGGTAACTCAGGATCAGTACAGGGTAAGTAATGTATGTACACAGTGACTCCACCAGCAGAATAGTGAGTACAGCTCTGGGGTATAATACAGGATGTAACTCAGGAGCAGTACAGGATAAGTAATGTATGTACACAGTGACTCCACCAGCAGAATAGTGAGTGCAGCTCTGGAGGATAATACAGGAGGTAACTCAGGATCAGTACAGGGTAAGTAATGTATGTACACAGTGACTCCACCAGCAGAATAGTGAGTACAGCTCTGGGGTATAATACAGGATGTAACTCAGGAGCAGTACAGGATAAGTAATGTATGTACACAGTGACTCCACCAGCAGAATAGTGAGTGCAGCTCTGGTGTATAATACAGGATGTAACTCAGGATCAGTACAGGATAAGTAATGTATGTACACAGTGACTCCACCAGCAGAATAGCGAGTGCAGCTCTGGAGTATAATACAGAACATAACTCAGGATCAGTACAGGATAAGTAATGTATGTACCCAGTGACTCCACCAGCAGAATAGTGAGTGCAGCTCTGGAGTGTAATACAGGATGTAACTCAGGACCAGTACAGGATAAGTAATATATATACACAAGGACTGTATGAGGATACTAGCAAGCGTCAGCAAGACAGTCCCACATTTTAGAGGTTGTCCCACTGTCCCAGGACAAAAGAAACTATTCTGGAAATAATGTAAAATGGACAAAAACGAATGATATAAAATACCCAGAGACACCATAAAGGCTATTACAAATTTTTTTCTGCAGATTTAAGATTTACGTTAATTAACCCCCGCCCTCCCGCCATTCCTGAAGACATCAAGACCGTGAGATGTATGATAATAACGGACAGCGCTCTCAATAGGGAATTAATTCCACATTATCATCTGTTGAAACGTCTCCAGAGAACATGAAGATTTGGAAAATGCAGCGTCTCCACCGCAGAGAAGATTCATCAATGGAGCCGAGAGATAGTTCTGGCTATTCTGAAAATTAGTCTGCAGATATTAAAACGGATGATGGGGAGAGTAGTACTGTATGCAGATCCACACGCAATAAGCTTAGATACAGCATCTCAGCAGGCAGTATCACACACAATAGGATTAGATACAGCGGCTCAGCAGGCAGTATCACACATAATAGGATTAGATACAGCGGCTCAGCAGGCAGTATCACACATAATAGGATTAGATACAGCGGCTCAGCAGGTAGTATCACACATAATAGGATTACATACAGTGGCTCAGCAGGTAGTATCACACATAATAGGATTAGATACAGCAGCTCAGCAGGCAGTATCACATATAATAGGATTGGATACAGCGGCTCAGCAGGTAGTATCACACATAATAGGATTAGATACAGCGGCTCAGCAGGTAGTATCACACATAATAGGATTAGATACAGCAGCTCAGCAGGCAGTATCACACATAATAGGATTAGATACAGCAGCTCAGCAGGCAGTATCACAAATAATAGGATTGGATACAGCGGCTCAGCAGGCACTATCACACATGACAGCATTAGATACAGCGGCTCCACAGGCAGTATCACAAATATTAGGATTAGATACAGCGGCTCAGCAGGTAGTATCACACATGACAGCATTAGATACAGCCGCTCAGCAGGTAGTATCACACATAATAGGATTAGATACAGTGGCTCAGCAGGTAGTATCACACATAACAGGATTAGATACAGTAGCTCAGCCCACTGTATCGTACATGACAGCATTAGATACACCAGTCTTCCATTACATTCTGACCACTTATTCTCCATCGCTTACTGCAGGGTAGTGTTACTGACCATCCAGGTCATGTGATCCGCGCTATTCTCGCCTGCTGATGTACGTGTACCATTATTTGTCCCCTCTTCAGCCGTTGCATTCATTAATATTTACATTTGCCGCCCAGTTGTTATTTTATAACCTTGAAGTTAATATTTGGAGAGACCCTGAGCGCCGTCTATTACACATTAATATTTATAGGAACATTTCCGCTTGAATGGCTCGGATTCTTTCCCTGCCCCCGTCGTATGCATCCCGCCGTGCGCCTCGTTGTGCTTTTCACCCCCATAAAACTACAATTGTCATTTTACGAGTTGCATTATTTTGTCTGTTTCATATTATGTTCGTAAGGGGGAGACGGAGCCATAAAACGCTCCCTGCAGCGGCCGCGGCCTGCGGACCCCTTATTATACAGGTGATTGTGCTCAGGTTCAGGAATTACCATAATCATTAATAATATCCTATCCGCTCCCCGCGGCGCCATCATCTCACCGGTGGCTGCAACTGTTTACTAGATTTCAGATACCGAGGAGAAGATTAAACATTGGAGGGTCGGGAGACGCGGCTCCGGTCTGCGGATCCTTATAAGCTACAGTCAGGGACTAGAACAGGTTTGTACATAATGGCAAATCCAGTTTAATCGCCAGGATGTTATAAATGCTGGATTGATGGGCCTCCAATCATCGGTCCGCCCGAACAGCGCCACTACGTACAATGCCCCACTAACCATTTACACCCTAAGGCCTCGGTCAGACAGGTGTGTTTTTTGCGCGCCTATGTGGGTGTAAAATATGCGCTGCACGCATTAGTGGAAAACGCGTGAACGGGCAAAGTTTCATATGCGCAGAGCATGAAACTGCCTGTTCACTGGAGCAGCTGCACTTGGAGAAGCACAGCTGATCCACAAAGGTCCCCTCAGCACTGAACACTGTGACAGCACTACCACAGTGTTCAGTGATGCAGGGACTACTCGTGGGGATGAAGGAATTCCCTGCCACAGCTGTCACAGAGGAGAGCGATGCTACCTCATTGCTGTCAATCGCTGCGGGGGGTTGCCTTCATCCCATTGCTTCATCCCAGCAGCAGTGCCGGCCCCATTGAAAGCAATGAGATAGCATCACACTCCTCTGCCATAGCTGTGGCAGGGGATTCTTTCATCCCCACGGGGAGTTCCATCATCGCTGAACACTGATATCATGATATCATGTCATCTCAAGTACTAATGCTGGGAACATCAGTCCAGCCTTCATCTAGTCGTGAACAATTGGCCAGTGTTGAAACAAATCCTCACTGTTGTGCAAACATGTCACCGTAGAGGGTTCAACGCCGCCGGGAAGCTAATGCAGCTTACAGGACAAAGCGACGAGCCGCGATTTCACCTCAGCCAACAGCTGAAGTTAGTTAATGACGTGCAGTTCATATGTGAAAGCAACAAGCCAACATGTCTCCTCAGTGAGCTGCTGAAGTTTGTAAATCACGTGCAGCTCATATGCGAAAGTAACGTAGTAGAGCTGTGTGTGACGTGCATGTAGCAGAGCTGTGTGGCGCATTGTGCCACCAAAAACACTATAATTTCTTAAAAACCTTAATTTCTTAATAATTACTAGTCTTAACATAAGGATGGGGAAGATGAGTGCTACCCCCTTACACATTCCCTGGTATCTACTTGGTCAATACATATAGACGCTGATGCGTAGTGGGTAAGTGATAACTTTCCTGTTGTCTAGTAATTGCACAACATTAATCCTGGTGCTTATGGGGTTAGTAAGATCCCTGCCAGCTACTGATTAAAGGATAAAATCCATGGTGGGTAAATTTATGAAAATCCAGTGTGCCTAATGTGTATGAATACACATCCTTGGTATCAACTGGATAAATTATAAAAATGCCTGGCATTTAGTGGGTATATTATAAAAAATCCATTGTGTCAAGTGAGTATATCATAAAACCCTGGTGTCTAGTGGGAAAATTATAGAAATCCCTGGTGTCTAGTGCATATATGATAGAAATTCCTGGTTTTTAGTGGGTAAATTATAAAATTCTTACTGTCTAAGTTATAAAAATTCCTGGTTTTTAGTGGATTAATTATAAAGCTCCTTAATGTCTAGTGGGTAAATTATAAAAATACCTGGTGTATAGTTGGCATATTATAAGAAATCTATCAATTTCAGTGGTTATATTATAAAAAATCCATCATGCCTAGTGGCTATAATGATAAAAAATCCTGGTGCTGGTGTCTGGTGGGAAAATTATAAAAACCCTTGGAATTTAGTGGCTAATTTATATAAATTCCTGGTGTCTAGTGGGTGAATTATAATAATACTTTTGTCTAGTGGGTAAAATATATACATTCTTGGTGTCTAGTGGGTAAATTATAAAAATCCCTACGGTCTAGTACATAAAGTATAAAAAAAAATCTCTTGTGTTTAGTGGGTAAATTTTATAAAAATCCTGGGTGTCTAGTGGTTATATGGTAAAATGCCTAGTGCCTAGTGGGTAAACTAGAAGAATTATTGATGTCTACAGGGTATATTATAAAAAAAAAAATCATTTATAGTGAGTAAATGATAAAATCAATGGAATCTAGTTAGTAAACAATAAAAATCCCTGGTGTCTAGTGGGTGCATTATATAAATCCCTGGTGTCTAGAGGGTAAATTATAAAAATCCCTGGTGTCTAGTGGGTGAATTATAAAAATTCCTGGTGTCTAGTGGGTAAATTATAAAAATCCCTGGTGTCTAGTGGGTAAATTAATAAAAATCCCTGGTGTCTAGTGGGTAAATTTATAAAAATCCCTGGTGTCTAGTGGGTAAGCTAGAAGAATTATTGTTGTCTACAGGGTATATTATTTAAAAAATCATCATTTATAGTGAGTAAATGATAATACCAATGGAATCTAGTTAGTAAACAATAAACATCCCTGGTGTCTAGAGGGTAAATTATAAAAAATCCCTGGTCTCTAGAGGGTAAATTATAAAAATCCCTGGTCTCTAGAGGGTAAATTATATAAATCCCTGGTCTCTAGAGGGTAAATTATATAAATCCCTGGTCTCTAGAGGGTAAATTATATAAATCCCTGGTCTCTAGAGGGTAAATTATAAAAATTCCTGGTGTCTAGTGGGTGAATTATATAAATCCCTGGTGTCTAGTGGGTATATGATAAAATCCCTGGTGTCTAGTGGGTAAATTATATAAATCCCTGGTGTCTAGTGGGTAAATTATATAAATCCCTGGTATCTAGTGGGTGAATTAAAAGAATCCCTGGTGTCTAGTGACTAAACTTTGAAGAATCCTTAGTGTCTACTGGCTATATTATCTTTTAAAAATCTATCATGTCTGCTGTGTGAATGATAAAATCCCTGGTGTCTATTTTACATATTTCGGATTTTATATCATTTCTATTTATTAATATCATATAACTGTAATTTTATTTCATTGATATGATGGGATCGGAACTTGGATTATTCTAATTTTAGATAAACATTAGCTCTTAAAAAGGAAGCATTATTAGCTCTCTGACTTCGTATCTTCTGTATATACTTTGTGTCTCGGGCAAGGTAGAATAAAGTTATATCAAATTTGGAATGCAGCGTTGCGTTCCAAGTAACGTTCAATCACGTGACCCGACTCACGGTGGGAATCTCCTCCCACCATGACATCAGAGAAGGACGGACGGCGTTCCCTCGTGTGAAGAATACAGGTTCCGTAAGTATATATATATATATATATCCTTATTGTGTTTTGTTGTATGTGTAATTTTGAGCTTAAGAAAGGCAAAGTTGTGCCGAAACGCGTTGCTCGATAATAAAAGTTTTTGATGTTAAGCTACATCACGACGATTGATTAGTCGGTTGGATCCACACGAGCGAGGATCATCTTTTTTTCTTCCCTTGGATCCCTGGTGTCTACTGTAATTGGTAAAATATAAAAATCCCTGGTGTCTAGCAAGTAATTGATAAAACCTGATGGTGTGGAGTGGGTTGATTATATGTTCTGTGATGCTTGTATGAACCCTGGTCCCTGATAGGTTAATCACATGCGTAACGTCTAGCTGGTTAATTACTACATCCCCGCTGGGCATCACACTATTACTACACTCCTAGCTCCCAGTGGGCTGATTGTAAATTAACTTGTAGCTAGTGAGTCAATACATATTATCGCTGGTGGGTTAATAAGATTCCAGATACCGCACAGGTTAACCCCTTCCCCTCCGCAGGCGTTTTTCCTTTTCATATCCTTCTCCTCGCTTTCAATAACCTCTTACTTTTCTGATGTCGTAACTACGAGGACGAGTTGTATGTTTCAATATTTCGTTTCTACGGGCGCAAACTTTTCTCCATCTCTTGCAAATGTTTATATGACACGGTCAGAATCCTAGTATGTGTTTGGCTCTAGACACCCGCTTTGTGCGTCCCTCATCTGATAGGGCTATTTAGATGACCTCCTCACTATAAGGGGGTTCGGTGGCGGTCATGCCAGGCTGGAGACCTTCCTGAATGCTTATTTGTCAAATTTAAAACCTACCCTTTCTTTCCATCAACTACAAATAACTTACCTGGATGCAATATTGGGTGCTGATACACAAAGTGGTATGAAGACCTCCATATATCACATCTGTTCATAGTATTTTCCATACTCCATCATTGCAGACCCTGAAGGGCGTCCTTACCGGAGCGCTTGTACGTGCCAAAAGGAACTGCTCTACAAAAATGGCATATAATAAGGAAATACTGAAAATGAATAATAGATGATTCTGCTCCCTGGATGCTGAATGGAGCCGCTAATATCATTAATCATAAACCAAGGCAGAACTTAACCCCTTCCTGTCGCTGCCATTTTTTGTTTTGCTCATTCTCACTTTATCCTCGCTACTTTCCAAAAATCATAACTTTCTTTTTTTTTAATGACCTAGTTACAGGATAGCTTGTTTTTGTGGGGCAAGTTGTATTTTTCAGTCGTACCATTTGAGGTACCATGCAATGGATTAGAAGACTTTAGAAAATTTCTAGGTGGAGCAATATGGGGGAAAATGCGCCACTTGGATGAATGATGTGCTATCCTTAGGGCTTATTCACACGAGCATATATCAGCCACCTTTTTCATGGCTGGCCGATATATGCTATGTCTGAGCTGTCTTCCCCTTCCTCCTTGTTGGCTCACCTCCTCTCTTCCACCCTCCAGCTGTTTGCAATGGGATTGGGGCGGAGCTAAGCCCCACCCTCTTCCCGCCCCTCCCACTGCTAGCTATGGACAAAGGGTGGGGAGGGACATGAGCTTAGCTCCGCCCTATCCCACCCCCTCCCATTGCAAACAGCCGGAGGGGAGGGAAGATGAGGTGAGCCAGCGAGGGGGAGGGAAGGGGAAGACAGCTCAGATGGTAGCGTATATCGGCTGGTCGTGAAAACAGCGGCTGATATACGCTCATGCAAATAAGCCCTTACTCTGTGGGCCAGTATAATTATGACAATAGCAAATTTATATGGTATTTTTTTAGGCAATAGAGCTTAAAAAAACCTACTTTTTTTAAGAAATTGGGTTTTTTTGCTGCCTTTTGACCCCCATAACTTTTTTATTTTTCCATCGATGGAGTTGTGTGAAGGGCTTGCTTCTTGCAGGGTGACCTGTAGTTTTTATTGATACCACTTTGGGTTTCATAAGGGACCTTTCAAACGGGATGGAATTAGGAGATGTGGACATTTCTGCGTCACAATGCTATCGCTATGGAGCTTGAATCCGCGCATTTATTTCAAAATCGTAAGATTAAGTTCTGCTGCGGAATTAAAGACGTGTTATGGAATTGTAATAAAGGATATGTAATATCACAACTGAAGGGTGCGGAATAACAAGCAAGAGACTCTGCAAGACATTTCACAGAATGCATTCCATAATTAAACACGCAACAAAATCCCCTTCAGCGCTGCGTCGGACGGACTATGCCGTCCCGTGTGAAATGTCACTAGGACTTTTTGGTCACTTTTTATTCCATCTTTTCGTGGTTGACAGAGTGAATAAAACAAGTGCAACTCCAGCATTCCGTATATTTTTAAAACCATGCAGGATTAATAACGTAATATTGTATTCATTGAACTATTAGACATACAAAGATACACTTTTTTTTTTTTTATTTTCTCAGATGTAACAACTGGGAAAAAGTTTTTTTCAACATAATATATATATATTTGTAATATTAAAAAAAATATTTCATTTATGTTTAATTTTCTTTTTTGTCGCCATGGGGAACTTGAACTTGCGATTGCTTATGCAGTATACTGCAATACTATAGTATAGCATTGTATTGTATTTCAACTGGTGTTCTATTATGACATGTCACAGGCACCTCTTAATAGGTAATCATTCATGGCAGCCCTGGGGGTCTTCAGAAGGCCCTAGGCTGCTGTGACACCCAGTTGGCGGCCTACATTACCATCAGGGGCGGGATCTTTCTGAATATCGGGACAATTAAATGGTCAGAATTGACAGCAGAATTTAAATGGTTAACAGCCAGGATCAGAGTTATCTCCAATTGAGGCTTATGCTTGTGGGTGTTGGCTGTCAAAGTCAGCCCTAACCCACCGTGTATAGCGCAGGCTGAACTCCCAGGACAGCTCCATACAATGAGAAGCAACTTGCACTACATCTGTATGGTGCACATATGAACAGCACATGTCAGGAAGGGGTTAATGTCCAGCTCTAATAATACAAAAAAACACAGTTTTTTCCAACTACTCACAGCTTGCAGTATAATTCCATTTATAATATTATTGATAAGTCTATCCCTATACTATTCCCAGGTCCAGTATGCGTCTCGCAGAGCGCCCTCACATGGTCAGACACTTTCTCCTAGCTTACTTGTTGAACATCCCACCCAGGAGGCCTGGAAGGACTGTATAAATGTGCTCAGAAAACGCCCAGGTTGCAATTTTGTTGCAGTATCCCAGATCTAGTAAACAATGTATCCAACAATGTATAAACTGTAACGCCCCAAATATCTTCTATCCCGCAACTCGTGATGCCTGCAAACTGCAAAACGCTGGCTGTACTGCGGGCCTTCTGCAAGTGAGAACACGGCGGCAGCATATCCGAGACTCAGAATCACTATAAGGCCACTCTCACACATTACGACGCCATGCCAATCGCGGGACAATGTTCCCATTGATTTCTTACACAGCTGGGAAAATCTCGTGAGATTTGTGCGTTGCAAGAAGCATAAATATAAACCTCATTCTTTTGAACATATGAGCCATATTTTACTGCATAGTGGTGCAGGAAAATATTGCGGCATGTCCTAACTTTGGGCTTTTCCTTGAAATGCCTCATATTGCCCATTGTTTTCAATGGGGCCAGTACAGCTTCACATGGCATACGAGCTGCAAGTGAGTGCGATGCAATCCGAGGTTTCCCCCATTGAAATCAATAGGAAACACTCAGTGATCCTCGGGGGAGTATTGCCATCTCCCAGAAGAGATGCGAGGTGGTTCTAACACAAAAACGCCTCGCTTCTGTGGGGACATCGCACATTGGTGAGCGTGACATCAGGTTGAGATTCACGACCTGATATCGCATGGGTGTTTAAGAAACTGTATACGCTATTAAAAACCGCATGTGGATTTTTAAACAATAGATGCAGGATTTTGATGTGTTTTTTAATTGTGTGTGTCCAGGTTATACCAGCATGCTCCACATCATTATATACAGGGAGATGTACAACTTATACCAGCTGGGCATATATAATTATATACAGGAGATACCCAGGTTATACCAGCATGCTCCACATCATTATATACAGGGAGATGTACAACTTATACCAGCTGGGCATATATAATTATATACAGGAGATACCCAGGTTATACCAGCATGCTCCACATCATTATATACAGGGAGATGTACAACTTATACCAGCTGGGCATATATAATTATATACAGGAGATACCCAGGTTATACCAGCATGCTCCACATCATTATATACAGGGAGATGTACAACTTATAACGGCTGGGCATATATAATTATATACAGGAGATACCCAGGTTATACCAGCATGCTCCACATCATTTATACAGGGAGATGTACAACTTATAACGGCTGGGCATATATAATTATATACAGGAGATACCCAGGTTATACCAGCATGCTCCACATCATTTATACAGGGAGATGTACAACTTATAACGGCTGGACATATTTAATTATACCCAAAGATACCCAGGTTATACCAGCATGGTCCATATCACTATATACAGGAGATGTATAACTTATACCAGCTGTACATATATAATTATATACAGGAGATACCCAGATTATACCAGCATGATCCATATCACTATATACAGGAAATGTATAACTTATACCAGCTGCACATATATAATTATATACAGGAGATACCCAGATTATACCAGCATGGTCCATATCATTATATACAGGAGGTCAGAAACGCTATCTTTTAGCCTTAGGCAGAACACCTAGACAGTGAGTGAGGAGACTCAAAAGGCCATTCACGCTCCTCTGGGTAATATGTAAATAAGGGAGATGGAATAAAACCTTCACAGTGTCACTTATTGGAAGGTAGCATTCCTTCAAGCCAGACTCCTACTGTACACTGATGAAGGGCAAATACCCTGAAACAGCTGTCTGTGCATGGAGTCTGGCTTTGCTTTTAATTCCCAGTCATTGATACAAGACTTGTAGAAAGAGTCTAACTTTGACTTGAAGGAATGCTGCCTTCCAGTAGGTAGTGCTGCAGAGGTATTATTCCATCTCCCTTATTTACTATATACAGGGACACGTACAACTTATACCAGGTGGACATATATAATTATATACAGGAGATACCCAGGTTATACCAGCATGCTCCATCCATATATACATCTTCTGTATACAATGATATTGACCATGCTACTGTAAGGCTGGTTTCACATCTGAGTCGGAACCTCTGGCCGGAGAGTCCATCACAGATCTGGCATGCAGTGCTTCTTCTACAGTCTAAAAGCCAAGCAGCTGGGCGGAAAGCAAACAGACCCCTTTATAGTCAATGCGATCCATTCAACGCTGTTTGGTTCCATCCAGAGATGGATCCATTCACCTGCAGGGATTCCCTGAATGAAGCAGAAAAGCTGAATCCCCCACTGCAGGTGTGAAACCACCCTAACCTGTGTATGTCCTGTATATAATTATATACTGATATATCACATAACCCCCTTCCCATTTGAAAAACCTGAGTTGAATTCAATATGGGAGATTTCAAAATGGCCTATAAAAGCATCTCTTGCCGCACAAAATAAAGCCTCCCTCCCAATTAACACTTTCACACATCGGAAGTCAATTTTCTCCTCATTACATTATTTAAATGGGTGTGTCCAGACTTTTGCCTCACCCTGTATATACCCAGACTGTGGTGTGGATCGTTCTGCAGACGTCATTTAATTCATCCGTCCTGGATTTTGACTCATTGAGTTGATCTCACACTGACGGCTTGGCCCCCGGGGACTTGTGTCTTCGCATCTCATTCTAAGCAACAGGTTCAAGTGGAAGAAACAAACATCTATCACGGTAATGAGTTTTGTTGCAGGTTGCTTAATTAACTCTGGAGATAATGATGGATTTACCATAAGGAAGCATCCTCATATGTAAGGGTCAGACTGATGGATGAGACGTGGTGCTCAGACATGTGGGCTACGGTGGAGGGTGTTGGGGCTTCTTGGCTCAGCTCTACATTGTTTATTTGCCGCTGACTATCCCTTCCCACACATGTTCTATGGCTTGGGATGAGATCAATTCATTCACAGCTCAACGTGATTGTCGTAGAGCGACGGTCTCTAACTTCTGGCTCTCCGGCTTTGTCAAATTTCAAACTCTAAGCATAAGACCATGTAAGAGAAAAAGTGCCATCAAAGTGCTCCCCCTTAGGCTTTATTCACACAAGCGTTGACCATTTGAGGCATTGGATTTCAATGTATTTGTTCACATGGGCAATTTTCCGGTGCGTAAAATCATCCATCCGGAAATGATAGCGTACACGGTGCGCATTCCGACCGTCTGCTTTTACGCTGACCAGAAAAGATAGGTCTGGACATATCTTTTACCTGAATGTGCCGTATTTTTCCATAGACTCCAATGGGAGCCTATAAGAGCTCTGCTAAACTCCCTCCCCCTCTCCGCCCCTTGCCATTCTCTGCTCTTGCCAGCAGCTGGCAATGGACAGAAAGGGGGCGGCTGTTTAATACTCTAGCTCCCACCCATCCCACTTCCTCCCTTTGCCAGCAAGGGGCAGAGAGGGGAAGCGAAGGAGGAGGGAGTTCAGCAGAGCTAAACTCTCTCCCCCTGCCCGACGTTATTCCGGGCCGCAGTGAGTATATGGCTGAATGTGAGTTAAAGCGGAAGATGCAGCCGCAGCTTGGTTATGACCGTCTCTTATGCATGTGATTTTCGGCTGCGGGGCGGGTGACCGAGAACCACAGCGGCCGTGTGATGGAGCCCTTTCTCTGTAGCAGCCCTGGTTGCCAGGACTTAGCTCTGCTCCGCTCCCTTCTGTCTGAGATGGAGGCAGAAGGGGAAGATCTGTCTAAGGTGCTTCAGGCGCCTGAGTTGCTGATTCAAGTCTTGCTCACCTGCCTGTGCTCAGCAGGGAGCCGGGAGAGAAGTAAGCACTCAGAAGCACTGAAGAAGAGGCAACCTCCCCTCTTGGATGACGTGGCCGTGATGCAAATAGTCCGTCATCACCCCAAGTACATATCACATCATAGAGAATGACAGGGACTTGGTCAGGCACCCCATTAAGAGAATGCCTGAAGTTTCTTGAGCCATATAAAAAGCCAAGTTCCTGCACCACAGGGGAATGAGCATGGCATCACAGGAACTGAGATACAGCGCTGCGAAGAGCCATGTAAAGACACAGCAGAGACATGTTTAGCCTGCAGAGGGTCTGCGGGACATCAAGTGAAGATGTGCTAAAACTCCGCAACTTGAGTACAATTTTTTGGAGGTACAAGAGTGAGATTTCACTTAGTAGAAAGAGCTGCAACAGAGAGGACCAAAGATTGCTGGAGGACAAAAAACTTTGGAATTGGACAAATGCCATTGAGAGACCCTAGAAGCATCGAGAGCGTGCTGACTGAGACTTCTGAACAATTGGACTGGAACCAAGAAGGGCATTCTAGGGGAACATTTAAGGTCGTAAGTGAGGCCAGCCTCATTAAAAGCCAAAATAGTGTGCACACTCAGAGTGACTAAACTGGCCTGCTATCAATGTTATATAGCAAACACTATTTGCAGGGACACTACTACTGACAAGATTCAAAGCCTTGGTTATTTCCAGTTACGTATAACATCAAAGTTACAGGTTTTAGTTAGTTTAGTCAGGATTATGTAATGGTGCCATGAAACATCAATTATCTTCTTAACAGTTCACCAAACTCTACTTTTTACTGTTTTGTAACTCCGTACCTGCATCGTATTCTGTATCAGATCCCATCACCAGTGACAACCATGCTAGGAGTTGTACTTTGCAATAGCTGAAGAGCCACAGGGTGGAGACCACCATCTTACATTATGGAGGATGTGTCATAAAATCTTGGTCTGACCCATACCAGTTTTCATCCTAACTTCTCCCCTTGGCCACAGAGCACCAAGACTGATAGAAATAGGAGTCTGGAAGCTGCAATTAAAGGGATTGTCCAGTTGTAAACTAGTACAGTTCTAAACTATTGATGACCTATGTGCAAGGGATCCCTGACAATCAGCTGTTCACTGGGTTGGTGTGTTCATGCATTGAGCCAATTTCTGCAGAGAGCAGACAACTCTGTTCTCACTACAGTGGCCAGACTTGGTATTGCAGACCAAGTTCTCATTGAAGTGCATGGTAACTTTGCCTGTAATATCAACCATGGCCACTGCAGTGGGAAAAGAGCTGTCTACATCCTTCAGAAATCAACTCAGTGCATTGGCCTGGAAAACAGCTAACTGGCAGGGGTCTCTGGCGGCAGACCCCTGCTGATCTATTGTTGATGGCTTATCCTAAGGATAGGCCATAAGTAGTTTACAACGGGACAACATATTTAATACTTCTCCAGTAATGATTTGGGGTTTTGCTTTAATTCAAAGGGTAGTCCTAAAAAAATTTTTTTTTCTGTGGTATGCCTACAATGCCAGGTACAAATCCCCACCAGTAACACATGCCCATGCCTGGCATAAAAGGGGCCATGTGTGCACAGTCGTTCTCCATAGAAGTAAATGATGGGAGCTACAAATGCAATCACTGTCCCACCTAAGTGCAATAAAGCTGGGTGTCCTCCAGTTGAGGAGCCCTAAGAGATGTGAGCTTTTTCCCACTGGGAATGGCACGTTACATGGCATATAAAGTGGAGGTCCAAGATGGCATATTTAGGAGGCGAGCAGAGTCTGGTTGACTGCATTGAGCAACCAATGAGTTCAGCAAGAGGTTGAATTCACCAGTAGGGGAGCACAAGCCAAAATGTAGATTTGTACTTATGGAGCTGTCCCAAAGGGGTAATAGGGCACTTTCATGGGGTACTGGTCATTGGGGTATTTTGAGGAGGCTATAAACCCCCATTGGCGTCCTATTGGCCTATCTAACCAGTTTCGGTTGTTCTTACACACTCGACACATTATTTCCAGCAGAGCAGTCGCTGTCCTGTAGATGACTCTTGTGTTCCCATCACAGGGAAAGTTATGACCTCCTACCGCGATCTCTCAAACCCAATAGGTTTCTGCTGTAGTAAGTAATGGCATGACTGCCGAGATGCTGCTGACTTGATCTACCGCCTTCATACACGGAGGTCCACAACCGCTACCACACCCAAGACTGAGAATTCATCAGAATTCAATCTGATTCTATACAACAATTCATCGTGGACTGAATATCAGACCGAGAAGGCGAATCATCTCCGCAGGAAATCTCACCCTCAGGAAGCGGGGACAGGATTTATACCTGGAGGCGATCAGACGAATGGACAACAAAGAACGAAAAATGACAAAGTTTAATATAAGGCACCGGGGTCAGCCGTGAAGACGAGACAAGGAGAGAACGACGGAGGTAATAGAGCTGCTCAGTGGCCAAGAGTTATTATCACCGTGGACTATAACACAAGATGAGCGTCAGACAGCAGTTCATGGAAAGAATGTCATAGATAACCCCACATATATAAATATCCAACCTGTTCACCTCCACATTAAAGAGGTTTTCCAGACATATCCTATTGATGATATATCCTCAGGATTATATGATATAAAGTGCTCATCGTTCCTTAAAGGGGTAGTCCAGTTGTAAACTATGGATAACCTATCCTTAGGACAGGCCATCAATAGTAGATCAACGAGGGTCTACTGCCTGGGATGCCCACTGATCAGCTGTTCCCTGGGCCGATCCGCTTACACACTGAGCTAATTTCTGAAGGAAGTTGACAGCTCTGTTATCACTGCAGTGGCCTGGCTTGCTATTGCAGGTCAAGTTCCCCTTTACTTCAATGCCTGTAATACCAAGCCTGACCACTGCAGTAGGAACAGAGCTATTTGCTTCCAGCAGAAATCAGCTCAGAGTATGAGAACAAAGGCTCAGCTTACAGCTGGTCAATGGAATTCCCTCACTGATCTACTATTGATGATCTATTCTAAGAATAGGCCACTAATAACGTATAAGTAGTCAACCCCTTTAATAGTTAGCCGGTAACCAGCCGGAATCCTTCAAAAACAAGGTCCCACTGTGAATCTCCTATTACACTTCCAGCTCTGACACAAAGGGAAGCACTCTAATTGATTTTAAGAGGACCTCTCTATGATGCCAAACCCTGATGATGACATTTGGCACCACTGCACTAACAGTGGACAAAATGATCAGCTGATCACCAGGGATCGACTATTGATGATCTATCCTTACTATTAGTTGCCTGGAAAGTCCATCACAGATCTACATTCTGTCACTTATATACTGGCCCACAGGCAGCAGTATTATATCGGGTTTCTAAGACACTGTATTATATTAAATTTTGTCCCAAAAGAGGCACAGTGTCTTATTTTTGGGGTTGGGGTGTATATTCACCTTGCAGCCGGGGTCTGTGTCCTCCGCTATGGTCTCCCCTGCGGTGCGGCAGGCTGCTCTATAATGCTCACCGCTGTCATCTCTCTCTAGTAAACCGGACTTTGAATTCCCCCACCTCCATCAAGTAAGCACTGTGATTGGATCAAGCACCAGCTGGCACTCACAGCTGCCACTCGATGAACCAATCACAGCCATTCACTGAATGGCAGCCTGCTGCACCGCAGGGGAGACCATAGCGGGGTACACAGACGCCAGTGGCAAGGTGAGTATTGCGGGGTTTTTTTACCTAGTGTAGCTAGGGTTTCTTTTGGGGGGAGGGCTTATATATCAAGCGCCCCAATAAAACATCAGGGTAAGGCGTATTTTTGTGGGAACACGGTAGTAGTTATATTCTTGCACATAGGGGGCAGTATTATAGTAGTTATATTTTTGTACATAGGGAGCAGTATTATAGTAGTTATATTCTTGTACACAGGAGGCAGTATTATAGTAGTTATATTCTTGTACATAGGGGGCAGTATTATAGTAGTTATATTCTTGTACATAGGGGGCAGTATTATAGTAGTTATATTCTTGTACATAGGGTGCAGTATTATAGTAGTTATATTCTTGTACATAGGAGGTAGTATTATAGTAGTTATATTCTTGTACATAGGGGGCAGTATAATAGTAGTTATATTCTTGTACATAGGAGGCAGTATTATAGTAGTTATATTCTTGTACATAGGGGGCAGTATAATAGTAGTTATATTCTTGTACATAGGAGGCAGTATTATAGTAGTTACATTCTTGTACATAGGAGGCAGTATTATAGTAGTTATATTCTTGTACATAGGAGGCAGTATTATAGTAGTTATATTCTTGTACATAGGAGGTAGTATTATAGTAGTTATATTCTTGCACATAGGGGGCAGTATTATAGTAGTTATATTCTTGTACATGGGAGGCAGTATTGTAGTAGTTATATTCTTGCACATAGGGGGCAGTATTATAGTAATTATATTCTTGTACATAGGGGGCAGTATTATAGTAGTTATATTCTTGTACATAGGGGGCAGTATTATAGTAGTTATATTCTTGTACATAGGAGGCAGTATTATAGTAGTTATATTCTTGTACATAGGAGGCAGTATTATAGTAGTTATATTCTTTTACATAGGGGGCAGTATTATAGTAGTTATATTCTTGTACATGGGAGGCAGTATTGTAGTAGTTATATTCTTGCACATAGGGGGCAGTATTAAAGTAGTTATATTCTTGTACATAGGGGGCAGTATTATAACAGTTATATTCTTGTACATAGGAGCAGTATTATAGTAGTTATATTCTTGTACATAAGAGCAGTATTATAGTAGTTATATTCTTGTATATAGGGGGCAGTATTATAGTAGTTATATTCTTGTACATAGGAGGCAGTATTATAGTAGTTATATCCTTGTACATAGGCGCAGTATTATAGTAGTTATATTCTTGTACATGGGGGCCAGGATTATAGTAGTTATAGTCTGGTACATAGGAGGCAGTATTATAGTAGTTATATTCTTGTACATAGGGGGCAGTATTATAGTAGTTATATTCTTGTACATAGGGGGCAGCATTATAGCAGTTATATTCTTGTACATAGGAGGCAGTAATATAGTAGTTATATTCTTGTACATAGGGGGCAGTATTATAGTAGTTATATTCTGTATATCGGGAACAGTATTATAGTAGTTATATTCTTGTACATAGGGGCAGTATTATAGTAGTTATATTCTTGTACATAGGAGCTGTATTATAGTAGTTGTATTCTTGTACATAGGGGGCCGTATTATAGTAGTTATATTCTGTATATCGGGAACAGTATTATAGTAGTTATATTCTTGTACATAGGGGCAGTATTATCGTAGTTATATTCTTGTACATAGGGAGCAGTATTATAGTAGTTGTATTCTTGTACATAGGGGGCCGTATTATAGTAGTTACATTCTTGTACATAGGGGGCCGTATTATAGTAGTTATATTCTTGTACATAGTGGGCAGTATTATAGTAGTTATATTCTTGTACATAGGAGGCAGTATTATAGTAGTTATATTCTTGTACATTGGGGGCAGTATAATAGTAGTTATATTCTTGCATATCGGGAACAGTATTATAGTAGTTATATTCTTGTACATAGGAGCTGTATTATAGTAGTTATATTCTTGTACATAGGGGGCAGTATTATCGTAGTTATATTCTTGTACATAGGAGGCAGTATTACAGTAGTTATATTCTTGTACATAGGAGCAGTATTATAGTAGTTATATTCTTGTACAAAGGTGCAGTATTATAGTAGTTATATTCTTGTACATAGGGGCAGTATTACAGTAGTTATATTCTTGTACATAGGAGCAGTATTATAGTAGTTATATTCTTGTACAAAGGTGCAGTATTATAGTAGTTATATTCTTGTACATAGGGGCAGTATTATAGTAGTTATAGTCTTGTACATAGGAGCAGTATTATAGTAGTTATATTCTTGTACATAGGGGGCAGTATTATAGTAGTTATATTCTTGTACATAGGAGGCAGTATTATAGTAGTTATATTCTTGTACATAGGGGGGCAGTATTATAGTAGTTATATTCTTGTACATAGGGGACAGTATTATAGTAGTTATATTCTTGCACATAGGAGCAGTATTAGAGTAGTTATATTCTTGTACATCGGAGCAGTATTATAGTAGTCATAATCTTGTACATAGGGAGCAGTATAATAGTAGTTATATTCTTGTACATAGGGTGCAGTATTATAGTAGTTATATTCTTGTACATGGGAGCAGTATTATAGTAGCTATATTCTTGTACATAGGAGGCAGTATTATAGTAGTCATATTCTTGTACATGGGGAGCAGTATTAGAGTAGTTATATTCTTGTACATGGGGAGCAGTATTATAGTAGTTAAATTCTTGTACATAGGGGGCAGTATTATAGTAGTTATATTCTAGTACAAAGGGGGCAGCATTATAGTAGCTATATTATTGTATATAGGGGCAGTATTATAGTAGTTATATTCTTCTACATAGGAGCAGTATTATAGTAGTTATATTCTTGTACATAGGGGGCAGTATTATAGTAGTTATAGTCTGGTACATAGGAGGCAGTATTATAATAGTTATATTCTTGTACATAGGGAGCAGTATTATAGTAGTTATATTCTTGTACATAGGGGGCAGTATTATAGTAGTTATATTCTTGTACATAGGAGGCAGTATTATAGTAGTTATATTCTTGTACATAGGGGGCATTGTTATAGTAGTTATATTCTTGTACATAGGAGGCAGTATTATAGTAGTTATACTCTTGTACATAGGGGGCAGTATTATAGTAGCTATATTATTGTATATAGGGGCAGTATTATAGTAGTTATATTCTTCTACATAGGAGCAGTATTATAGTAGTTATATTCTTGTACATAGGGGGCAGTATTATAGTAGTTATATTCTTGTACATGGGGGCCAGTATTATAGTAGTTATAGTCTGGTACATAGGAGGCAGTATTATAATAGTTATATTCTTGTACATAGGGAGCAGTATTATAGTAGTTATATTCTTGTACATCGGGGGCAGTATTATAGTAGTTATATTCTTGTACATAGGAGGCAGTATTATAGTAGTTATACTCTTGTACATAGGGGGCACTATTATAGTAGTTATATTCTTGTACATAGGGGGCAGTATTATAGTAGTCATATTCTTGTACATGGGGGCCAGTATTATAGTAGTTATAGTCTGGTACATAGGAGGCAGTATTATAGTAGTTCTATTCTTGTACATAGGGGGCAGTATTATAGTAGTTATATTCTTGTACATATGTGGCAGTATTATAGTAGTTATATTCTTGTACATAGGAAGCAGTATTATAGTAGTTATATTCTTGTACATAGGAAGCAGTATTATAGTAGTTATATTCTTGTACATTGGAGACAGTATCATAGTAGTCATATTCTTGTACATAGGGGCCAGTATTATAGTAGTTATATTCTTGTATATAGGGGGCAGTATTATAGTAGTTATATTCTTGTATATAGGGGGCAGTATTATAGTAGTTATATTCTTCTACATAGAGGGCAGTATTATAGTAGTTATATTCCTGTACATCGGAGCAGTATTATAGTAGTCATATTCTTGTACATAGGGGGCAGTATTATAGTAGTCATATTCTTGTACATGGGGAGCAGTATTAGAGTAGTTATATTCTTGTACATGGGGAGCAGTATTATAGTAGTTATATTCTTGTACATAGCGGGCAGTATTATAGTAGTTATATTCTAGTACAAAGGGGGCAGCATTATAGTAGCTATATTATTGTATATAGGGGCAGTATTATAGTAGTTATATTCTTCTACATAGGAGCAGTATTATAGTAGTTATATTCTTGTACATAGGGAGCATTATTATAGTCGTTATATTCTTGTACATAGGGGGCAGTATTATAGTAGTTATATTCTTGTACATAGGAGGCAGTATTATAGTAGTTATACTCTTGTACATAGGGGGCACTATTATAGTAGTTATATTCTTGTACATAGGGGGCAATATTATAGTAGTTATATTCTTGTACATGGGGGCCAGTATTATAGTAGTTATAGTCTGGTACATAGGAGGCAGTATTATAGTAGTTCTATTCTTGTACATAGGGGGCAGTATTATAGTAGTTATATTCTTGTACATATGTGGCAGTATTATAGTAGTTATATTCTTGTTCATAGGAAGCAGTATTATAGTAGTTATATTCTTGTACATAGGAAGCAGTATTATAGTAGTTATATTCTTGTACATAGGGGGCAGTATTATAGTAGTTATATTCTTGTACATAGGGGGCAGTATTATAGTAGTTATATTCCTGTACATAGGAGCAGTATTATAGTAGTTATATTCTTGTACATACGGGGCAGTTTTATAGTAGTTATATTCTTGTACATAGGAGGCAGTATTATAGTAGTTATATTCTTGTACATAGGAGCAGTATTATAGTAGTTATATTCTTGTACATAGAGGGCAGTATTATAGTAGTTATATTCTTGTACATAGGAAGCAGTATTATAGTAGTTATATTCTTGTACATAGGGGGCAGTATTATAGTAGTTATATTCTTGCACATAGGAGCAGTATTATAGTAGTTATATTCTTTTACATAGGGGGCAGTATTATAGTCGTTATATTCTGGTACATAGGAGGCAGTATTATAGTAGTTATATTCTTGTACATGGGGGGCAGTATTATAGTAGTTATATTCTTGTACATGGGGGGCAGTATTATAGTAGTTATATTCTTGTACATAGGAGACAGTATTACTGTAGTTATATTCTTGTACATAGGGGGCAGTGTTATAGTAGTTATATTCTTGTACATGGGGGGCAGTATTATAGTAGTTATATTCTTGTACATAGGAGACAGTATTATAGTAGTTATATTCTTGTACATAGGAGCAGTATTATAGTAGTTATATTCTTTTACATAGAGGGCAGTATTATAGTAGTTATATTCTGGTACATAGGAGGCAGTATTATAGTAGTTATATTCTTGTACATGGGGGGCAGTATTATAGTAGTTATATTCTTGTACATAGGAGACAGTATTACTGTAGTTATATTCTTGTACATAGGGGGCAGTGTTATAGTAGTTATATTCTTGTACATGGGGGGCAGTATTATAGTAGTTATATTCTTGTGCATAGGAGACAGTATTATAGTAGTTATATTCTTGTACATAGGGGGCAGTATTATAGTAGTTATATTCTTGTACATAGGGTGCAGTATTATAGTAGTTATATTCTTGTACATAAGAAGCAGTATTATAGTAGTTATATTCTTTTACATAGGGAGCAGTATTATACTACTTATACATTATACAGCATTTTACTCGTCTGTGGGAGCTGGCGGAGAGATGGCTATTGCTAGATATGGTAGCGAATACACTGCGCATTACAGCATATCTCACGCACACATTCATGCACAGTGAGACTGTTGTCTTTTTTTTTTTATTCCATGCTCTTTCTCATAGTCGGGTTGTGTATGTATCGTCGCCCAAACGCAATGTGAACAGATCAATGAAACTCCTTATACTTTCATTGACTCCATTCCCCGCATATCAGGCTGCAATGTATCGCGTGCGTAATACGTGGTGAAATCATGGTCGAGTGAATGAGCCCTTCGTGAAGTTTTGACTTTTGTGCAGAGTTTGAGAACATGTATTTCTTCTACACAATTTCTTTGATTCTATAGTTTTCAATCTCAATTCCTTTTTATAGCATTTTTGTTTTTTTTATGATCAGACTCTGCGGCCATAAATCCTCAATAAGTGATTCCTATCAGGTTATTAAATCTTCATTTGCTGCAATGTTCGCAGGAGGACAGAAGACACAGAATAATAAGGAAAGTCCCATAAAAGCGGGAAATAAAAAGTCTGAGGACACAATGTCTTTTTAACCCCTCTCTATTCTGGCCCTAGGGATCCTAAACGCGGAGCACCACACTGCCCCACTCCCATCACACAAAATACCCTAATATAGTTATTAAAAGGTGATATATATTGCATACATTATACATTAGAACTCCTTGATTTGAATGGACATTCATATAACAGAGTTCGCCATAGTATAATAGTGCCCACAACAGTGCCTTATAATAGTTCCCACCACAGTGCCTTTATTATAGTGCCCACCACAGTGCCTTTATAATGGTGCCCACCACAGTCTCCTTTTACTAATGCCACAGTACAAATACTTGCCATTTCATTTGTCGTTAGTGCTGAAAAGCAGGTCATTACACACAACTGGTACACTATATGACTGATCACTCGATGCCAGGTCAGTGCCACCTCCCGGCTGGACCACCCATAGGCTCAGACCTCCTTTGTGTAGAAGAAAGTTCTACTCTTCAAATAGTATTTAACTACATTAGGAGTAAAAACATCAAACTCTCTTGAGATCCAGAACTCATGGAGGGCAGTTCTTCTGCAGAACCTGAATGAGATACTCTGCCTCCGGCCGACATCACAAGTGCTTCTGCGCCCCCTTGAAACTTTGGTCCTGGTCCATTAGCTGCTCTTGACCTATATAAGATGGGAGCATCCAGGAGGCCCTCACTCGAGGAGGAATTCATTATCTTGCAGTCTCACGGACTGAAAATCATTGATTTGTAAATCTCATAGCCAACTACTTGAGTCCGCGGTTACATCAGGCATTACTGATACTGAGGCGTATCTTCACAGAGTAAAACAGCTTGGATGAAGGGTGGTGGATACATCCCAGACTCAAGATAATGAACCATGGTCTGTTCCAATAAAGGTCTAGCATCCCACAATGTATGTACCATATGAGGTCCCTAGAGCCTACTGATTAGGCTGCTCCAATCCTTGCCTCATGGGCGGTCTACCTGCAAAGGACTCCACATCCCAACAGATGACCAATAGTGGAGCAACCAGCCAGAAGGTCATATTATACCACTCTCCAGTCCTTCCGGTCCTGGAATAGGGTAGTGCATCTTCCTAGTAGAGTCAGGACTGGATTTAAAGAGCAGCAAGGGGATAATTAGATAAGGAATAGCAGGGGTTAATAACAATTTGGATGTATTCACGCAGATGGTCCTTAAGGGACCCCAACAGGTCATATTTTCAGGATATCCTATAGTAAGAACACCTGTGGCAATGTCTGAGGCACTGACAATAATGACATCACCTGAGCAACACTGAGGAAATCCTGAAACCCTGACCTGTTGGGGTCCCTGAGGACTGGAGTTGGGGAACACTGACCTACATCGTGCTGACCTGGGTGACTATAGCCAGTACTGGGGCACTAAATGATGGCATTTAGCACTGATATTAGCACACTTTATGATGGTACCATTTGTGCTCTACTACTAGGGGGTATTGGTTTGGCAGGGTGATTAGGGCACACTATGGTAGTGTTATTTAGGTCCTATAATTAGGATGGTGTTATTTAAGCACCTATATTAGCC
>NC_089839.1:22669516-22729516 GCF_035609145.1 Eleutherodactylus coqui | reverse complement strand
GTAAACCTGTAAGCAGTGCTACAACTTTCAAATCACAGCATATCTGCCACTCGTTATCTTTAGGCCCAATGCCCACAGATGCATTATCGCTGCAGCAATGTCCGTCCATAGACATGCTGTGGCAATAGATTCTCCCCTGCCCACGAGCGGAAAACAACTGTGATTTTTCCGCTCGCAGGGGAGAATCGCAGCATGCTCTATTGTATGCGGAAAATCGCACAGACGGCTTCCATTGCAGTCAATGGAAGCCGTCCATCTCGTGGCACTTCCGCAGACGCAGAAGTATTGCAGGAATCCACGTCATAGTCCAGCGCCGGTGCGTCATGCCCTGCACTGTGCATGCGCGCCAGCTCACCGGTCAAGGCACTCACGGATCCGGACAGATGAGTATAGGGTCTCTGGGAGTCATTGGGTCGGATTCCCCTACGAGATTGTGCAGCCGTGGGTATAAGGCCTTATATTTGATGGCCGCCAGTATCAAAGCCATGCTTTCATATGTTTCTCTCATGCCCACTGCATAGGCAAAAGGCAGCGATGCGGGTTTGTTGCATTATACAATAGCACTGCTTTTAGGGCTTATTCACACGAGCGTATAACGGCCGCCGTTTTCACAGCTGGCTGATATACGCTACCAGCTGATGCATTGGATTCCAATACATCAGATTAGATAGGCAATTTTCCGCCACGTAAAAGTGCCCACTCGGCCAAGATGGCACATACGGCCCGGCCAGGTGCTTTAAAGCCACCGATGGCTCTATAGACTCCTATGGGAGCCTATGGTAGCTGCCAGAGAAGGGAGGTGGGAGGGAATTTAGCAGCGTTACTGCTAAAATCCCTCCCCCTTCTCTCCTCCTCTCCACCCCTTGCCGGCTGTTTGCAATAGGAGGGTGGGGCAAGGGCAGGGCTAATTGTTAAGGAGTGAGCCCAGGATGTGGCACGGGTAAGCTCCAGATCTCCTGTCTCCTCACATGGTTACCTTCCTCCATCATATCTCCACCATCATACTGGAGCAACTCGCTGCTCGGCACCTCTTCTCTCTCCTTCTTCCCGACTACCACTCACTCTTAGCTCCTCCCCCTGGGCACCTGACTCATTACACACCTGTCACACCTGCAGCAGGTTAGGGAAGGCAAGACACATAACCAGTCTAGACTGGAATAACACCAGATATTAACCCTTCTGTGGCCTGTCTGGACCAATACACATAACATCACACAGCCTGCAACACTTAACAGTACACAGAGGCAAACACATACACACCACAGGAGGGAGCTATTAAAGCGCTGCGGGGGCCCCTAACTCGGGGCCACTACAATGTCTGTGTGTGCATGTGGATGATGGAGCTGGGTGTTCGGCATACCCCACAGGAGTGGCCACTATTTATTGATTCCAGTACAACCAGCTTAAGGGCTTATTCACACGGGCGTAAGTATTTTTATGTTCACCCGCCGGTGGTGTAAAAACACATGAATGTGCACACTAATCTGCCATTTGTGTACCCGTTCAGACAGCTCGGGCCTGGCACACCTTGGGGAGAGACTATACCATCCCCTCATCCACTCACCCCCTAGGTGTCCCCAAACATTTTTTGGGTGGTCTCCTTAAAGAGACATGACACCGCTTCTGACCCTCATGCAGGTTACAACATGTGCAAAACAGCACTACCACTTTAGGTTAATGCCAGTACCCTTCCTGCACAACTACATTGTTCTGCCATCTAGTAACCATTTGTAGAACTTCCACTGTAAATTACATCCAAATAAAGAGTTTATCACAGTCACTGATTTCATTTTATATACATAATGCACCAGAAAAGGAAAGCACGAGCCACACAAAAACTATCTAGAAAAAATCTAAATTCTATAACAACCTTACGTGATACATCATTTCTAAAGGAAAATTCGGATTATACACCCAAAAATCCATAAGAATTAATGTATCACATACAGGAAACGAAAAGGCTGCTGACCAGTGTTACATGCTATATCACTGATTACTTCAGAAGGGTCGGTGGTCCGGGGATTAATCTGATTCCCAGATTGGAGTCAAGAAGGAATTTTTTTCCCTTAAATGGGGAAAATTGGCTTGTACCTCATTGCTTTCTTTTGTCTTCCTCTGGATCAACATTGGGGGGATAATAGCCTGAATTGGATGGACATGTGTCTTTTTTTGGCCTTACATACTATGTTACTACGTAATTCCGATAGTGGAAACGGAACCATTGAAATCAATGGTTTCATTTCGCCCTATTATAAGACCCGATAGATCACCGGAGGACAAGATGACCAGACTTAGACTCACATATTTTGGCCATATAATGCAAGCAGAGTCACTAGAAAAATCTACTGTACACTGATGAAGGGCAAATACCCTGAAACAGCTGCATGTGCATAGAGTCTAGTTTTGCTTTTAATTCTCAGTCATTGTTACAAGGCTTGTATAAAGAGTCTAACTTTGCCTTGAAGGAATACTGCTTTCCAATAGGTGGCAGTGTGGAGGTATTATTCCATCTCCCTTATTAGAAAAATCTATAATGCTTGGACAGATCAGTGGCAAAGGACCCGGCCACCAAAGGACACAATGGCCAATACTCTCAAAGCTGATACTGGCATGGATATCACACAACTGAAAGAAGCAGTGCAAAACAGAAAAACATGGAGGGAGCTCGCCTGTAGGGTTGCCGAGGGGCGTGAAGGCCCACAAAAACAACATAAGAGATAGAACAAATGACAAAGAAACAAATTTGATATTTTTGGCCAGAGGAACAGGAAGCAACCTGTTTACCATCAGTAATACATTTATGGTCGACCTCCAGAGACGAGCCCATGGTATTAAGCCAGGCTGAAGTGATATGAAGGGGGGGAGAGGGGTAATAACAATGGGAGATACTACTTTAGTCCAAAATAGACCTCAAAATAGAAGCGTAATATAGAACAGGAGATATTTTTTAATAATAGAAGTAATTTTCTGATGCTCTGAAGAACATTGTGTACCAGGTGTAACAGCCGATGAAGAATGCTGAGTATGAGCAAGATGTGAGATATTTATAGTTATTTCATTCTTCCCTGATTATAAAAAATGTATTTCTATGGTCATAAACTACGGTATATTCCTCTTAAATTACATTTAAATTGATTCTACTTTGAAGCCTATTTTATGCTCATATAATATCTGCCTCTGACATTAACCCCTTCCTGCTGCTGCCCTTTTTTGTTTTGATTTTTCATTTTCACTTTATTTGCCATTTTCAAAAGAGCCTCCTCCATGCTTCACTGCTGCCTGCAGATACTCGTTATTGTACCGCTCTCTACCATGCTTCACTGCTGCCTGCAGATACTCGCTATTGTACCGCTCTCTACCATGCTTCACTGCTGCCTGCAGATACTCGCTATTGTACCGCTCTCCACCATGCTTCACTAGTGTCTGCAGATACTCGTTATTGTACTGCTCTCCACCATGCTTCACTGCTGCCTGCAGACACTCATTATTGTACCGCTCTCCACCATGCTTCACTGCTGCCTGCAGATACTCGTTATTGTACCGCTCTCTACCATGCTTCACTGCTGCCTGCAGATACTCGCTATTGTACCGCTCTCCACCATGCTTCACTAGTGTCTGCAGATACTCGTTATTGTACCGCTCTCCACCATGCTTTACTAGTGCCTGCAGATACTCGTTATTGTACCGCTCTCCACCATGCTTTACTAGTGTCTGCAGATACTCGTTATTGTACCGCTCTCCACCATGCTTCACTAGTGCCTGCAGATACTCGTTATTGTACCGCTCTCCACCATGCTTTACTAGTGCCTGCAGATACTCGCTATTGTACCGCTCTCCACCATGCTTCACTAGTGCCTGCAGATACTCGTTATTGTACCACTCTCCACCATGCTTCACTGCTGCCTGCAGATACTCGCTATTGTACCGCTCTCCACCATGCTTCACTAGTGTCTGCAGATACTCGTTATTGTACCGCTCTCCACCATGCTTCACTGCTGCCTGCAGAAACTCGCTATTGTACCGCTCTCCACCATGCTTCACTGCTGCCTGCAGACACTCATTATTGTACCGCTCTCCACCATGCTTCACTTGTGCCTGCAAATACTTGTACTGCTCTACAGAATGCTTCACTGCTGCTTGCAGATACTCATTATTGTACCGCTCTCCACCATGCTTCACTGCTGCCTGCAGACACTCATTATTGTACCGCTCTCCACCATGCTTCACTAGTGCCTGCAGATACTTGTACTGCTCTACAGAATGCTTTGCTGCCTGCAGATACTCATTATTGTACCACTCTCCACCATGCTTCACTGCTGCCTGCAGACACTCATAATTGTACCGCTCTCCACCATGCTTCACTGCTGCCTGCAGACACTCATTATTGTACCGCTCTCCACCATGCTTCACTGCTGTCTGCAGACACTCACTATTGTACCACTCTCCACCAAGCTTTACAGCTGCCTGCAGACACTCATTATTGTACCACTCTCCACCATGCTTCACTGCTACCTACAGACACTCATTATTGTACCACTCTATACCATGCTTCAGTGCTACCTGCAGACACTCATTATTGTACCACTCTACACCATGCTTCACTGCAGCCTGCAGACACTCATTATTGTACCCCTTTCCACCAAGCTTCACTGCTACATACAGACACTCATTATTGTACCGCTCTCCACAATGCTTCACTGCTGCCTGCAGACACTTATTATTGTACCGCTCTCCACCATGCTTCACTGATACCTGCACACACTTATTATTGTACCACTCTCCACCAAGCTTCACTGCTGCCTGCAGACACTCATTATTGTACCACTCTCCACCAAGCTTCACTGCTGCCTGCAAACACTCATTATTGTACCACTCTCCACCATACTTCACTGCTGCCTGCAGACACTTATTATTGTACCACTCTCCACCAAGCTTCACTGCTGCCTGCAGACATTCATTATTGTACCACTCTCCACCAAGCTTCATTGCTGCCTGCTGACACTCATTATTGTACCGCTCTCCACCAAGCTTCACTGCTGCCTGCAGACACTCATTATTGTACCGCTCTCCACCATGCTTCACTGCTGCCTGCACACACTTATTATTGTACCACTCTCCACCAAGCTTCACTGCTGCCTGCAGACACTTATTATTGTACCGCTCTCCACCAAGCTTCACTGCTGTCTGCAGACACTTATTATTGTACCACTCTCCACCATGCTTCACTGCTGCCTGCAGACACTCATTATTGTACTGCTCTCCACTATGCTTCACTGCTGCCTGCAGACACTCATTATTGTACCGCTCTCCACCATGCTTCACTGCTACATGCAGACACTCATTATTGCACTGCTCTCTACCATGCTTCACTGCTATATGCAGACACTCATTATTCTACCGCTCTCCAGTCCTTGGCTAACAAACTACCTTCTGTTACAGCCAAATACTTCACATTTTGACCCCTCAGCCCAGAGCACCTGCCGCCTGTTGTGTCTGTAAATGACTTTGTTGGTGTTTGGGTTTTTCTTTGGATCCTGTTCTCTGACTCCGGTGGCTGGGGTTCTAGGTGTATTGCTGTGGGAACACACCCGGGGGTGATTGGGGAGGGTTTTTATTTCTTCTTCACCTTGGACTCAATGCTATTCAATTGCTCTACTCAGTCTCCTTTTGGAGGCAGGAGAGATCAGTGCTGGGAGCCGTTGTTCCTCCTGAGTTTGCAGTCGGAGTTCTGCCTGCATCGTACAGATACATTCTGTGGGTTTTGCTATTTGTGCTGTGGGATCTTTGGGTTTGTTTAATCTTTGATTCAGAGATCAGGGTAATAGAGTAGACCTGGTTCTAATGACAGCGCATCTTTGGCCTCCTGCCCACAGCCGTGTCAGGACTCCGCCAGTGGAATATAGCGGAGCCTGACAGGGCGCATTACACAAAGACCCCATACTCACCTCTCCGGATCCGCTGTGAGACTCCCAGCCGGTGAGCCGGCGAGCATGCGCAGTGCAGCGCATATCGCACCGGCAGTCGGCGGTGATGTATATTCTCGCGATACTTCTGCTGTGAGCACAGCGGAAGTATCGCGGGACAGACGGCTTTCCATTGACTACAATGGAAGCCGCTCGCATGTTTCCCGCGGCAAATAGAACATACCACGATTTCTTTCACGCTGCAGAAGTCCGCGGTAGAATTTCGCAGCGTGAACATTGCAAGACAGAAAGCTATTAGGTTCAAAATAAACGCGGCAGAAATCCATCCGTGGGCATTAGCCCTTAATCAAGACAATCCATTCAGTATTTAGTCAGGGACGTTCACATGGTAGAGTCCCTCAAACCAATTTACGCATTCCGCACAGACGGCTTCCATTGAAGTCAATGGAAGTCGTCCGATCTGCTGCCCTTCCGCAATTAATATTGTGGAAACGTCCTGAATTCTGCGTCATTATTAGGCGATGACATGAAAAAAGCAGGAGTTTAGGAAAAAAATCTGTACTGCGAATGTCCGAGGTCAAGCCGTGTGGACCATCCGCAATACACATAAGGAAGATAAGCTACAGTTACATGCAGACGCTGCTGCTGCAGGGTCGGACTCCGTTACAAGCTCCCACATGAAGAATCCAGCTCTGCCATGTGCAGGCGGCCCAGAAGAAGTGGTGTAACACCCACTGGGGGTAGTACATTAGAACACTGAGACTTGTGTGTGCTACAATTCCACTTACTGTGGGTAGTCCTTGTCACGGTGTAGCCGAGTGGTAACACAAGGGGGAATGTTTGTGGAGGTGTATATATGTGTATATATGTTCACGTCGTGACGCCACTGTTCCCACACCGTTATTCTATACGGCGGAGTAATGAACACTAGACAAGTGTATGGTACCTTGGGACCTCAGGAACGGTTGAGGCCCGGTAAACTTTACTTGCATAAACTTGAATATACAGGTAATTACAGGTACATTCATCGCAGCAGTTACAGGCAGAAGGTCAGAGATTGGGAGGAAAAATAATACGGCCCTATAGTCCACGTTATCTATATGCCACCGGTCCTTGACATGAAATATACTCAGGAGGAGGTAAAAAGACAGGAATCACTCCACATACTCTCTGGCAGGTAATCATTGAAGAAAAGGCTTAGCCTAGATGCACCCCACACCACATCCGCGTGGGTGTCACAATTATGTACCTCTGTGCGGTGATCCAAATGGCAGACGGCCACACAGTAAAATTAAATGTCTGTAATGTGAACGGGTACCTGGTTTAGTGGACTGGAGTTTGTTGCGCTCTCTCTATCTGGAAGGGACTCACTCCTCTACATCCCCACTACAGGTAGTCGTTCCTCTTCCTCCAGCTTCACGAACATGGAAGCTAAAGGTGTTCCCATGCAGCTCTGTGTTAGCTCCGAGCAGCAGGTAAGATGGAACCCACTCTAACACAGGTGGAAGAAGACCCCTTCCTGCTCTCAGACACTCACTTTTATAACCTCACTTGTACCACATGACACTATAAGATAGATACACTCAGCAGCAGAACAAGACTGTCCTCCATTGTGTATGTATCACCTTGGAGATGTTTTGTCCCCCTTCCCCTCCTGACATCTTCCAACAATCAGACCCTTTGATGTTCTGTAGGATCTTTACCAACCAACTAAGAAAATGTCAAGAAATCCTCCTAGAAGAGCCAAACTTTATATGGGGGAACCAGAATCCTTGCAAATAACGTCAGCGGAGTGCAGACTGCTAGTTATCAGGAGGTCACATGTGATTGGCTGATTCTGAACACAACCACCCCCCCATATATAAGAGGGTGTGAACACTTATGCAACCACATTTTAGTTTAGTCTATCTGTCATGATGTATATAGGCCAGGAGAAGGGGTCAGAATAAGAGCAGATATTGAGGACTGCCTATGCTGAATATAATGTAACAAACCCTCAGCTGTGAGATCAGGTCTGAATGGATGTCTACAAGAACGTTCCCAATTACCGACATCAGAGATATTAAAGGGGCGAAAAACGGAATGACTAAGTCTATTAAAAAGCTGCTTGGCTCAATACACAATGATACATTTAGGGATGAGAATGGCGCGGCACGCTATGATGTCGGTGGTCCGCTTTGCGTTCTTTATTTACTGATGTCATTACCTCACTTTTTGGTTACGGACACTTTTAACCCCATCTTATCTTATCACATTACACCTCAGACACCGGCACATGACATCATCTCCACATCCGCCGGGTTCGCGGCACCAGGGAGGGCGCCGCTACATTACTGTATATTTTGCGTGGTTTCGCCCCCTTGTGCCCTTATGGAAATCATCTCCTTAGTATTCCCGCCAAATCAGGACCGTAGTGACACAATAATGTACTGGCACTCTATGATGTGATTTGTGGCCCCGCGGGTCACACGGAGCGCACTACGGCCACAGTGAGTTAGCACAGTTACAATGGAGGCGCGATCACTGATTCTTAATGTAGCGAATACGTAGATTAATTCGTTATGATAGATGGATTTCTGCTCTGAGGTTCAGTCGTGATGGACTAGTTTTTGGTCTCTGTTTCAACACGTTTCCCCACCCAGCCGGTACTTCATCAGGAACCTACTGACCTGTAAGAGAAAAGGGGGGTGATAGATGTTACCCCTCTCAAGCCAGAAGACCCAGATTCATGGATGTGAAGTCTGAGTATTGGGATGATAGTGAGTAGCCAGCTGATGTCAGGATCAGGTAGTCGGGCACAGAGGCGTTAGTATATGTCAGCGGCCTGTGGCTCAGTATAGACAACACTAAACCAATATAGCGCCCCTCCTGGACGGACACTTTGGGGCTGAACTGTTGTGATTGGTCAGAGTTCAACTGAATGTATCACTGACTTAATTAGTAGAGCCGATCAAGTACTCAAGGGGCATCACAGAGAGGCAACTTAAGACTAAATGTCTTTTGGCAGAGATATGTACCCGGCTCGGGGTTCGCTCCCGTCTCAAGGAGGTCTAGTTGTTGCCAAATAAAGTAAGTTGTCATGAAACATGGGGCAGCGATACGAGCCGCCTGTCCGGGGCAAGTCTATAATACAAAACAGTACGAGGCAAATGTACATAATTAAAGGGGTTGTCCCGCGAAACAAAGTGGGGTTATACACTTCTGTATGGCCATATTAATGCACTTTTTAATGTACATTGTGCATTAATTATGAGCCATACAGAAGTTATTCACTTACCTGTTCCATTGCTGGCGTCCCCGTCTCCATGGTGCCGTCTAATTTTCAGCGTCTAATCGCCCGATTAGACGCGCTTGCGCAGTCCAGTCTTCTTTCTTCTGAATGGGGCCGCTCGTGCCGGAGAGCGGCTCCTCGTAGCTCCGCCCCGTCACGTGTGCCGATTCCAGCCAATCAGGAGGCTGGAATCGGCAATGGACCGCACAGAAGCCCTGCGGTCCACCGAGGGTGAAGATCCCGGCGGCCATCTTCACCAGGTAAGTAAGAAGTCACCGGAGCGCGGGGATTCGGGTAAGCACTATCCGTTTTTTTTTTTAAACCCTGCATCGGGTTTGTCTCGCGCCGAACGGGGGGGCTATTGAAAAAAAAAAAAAACCGTTTCGGCGCGGGACAACCCCTTTAACATCCCCCTCGACTCCTTGTGTTCTACTGTCCTGCTTGTGTCGGTGTTCAATACAGTTCTGGCATTCTATTCAAGAGCAAAACAAGGGTGCATTCGCACAGGTGACTTGTGCCCGTCATTCTCTGGCGCGATTCGCATGACATACATACCTGTAGAGTGTTGAGTGTTGTAGTGCATCAGACTGTGAGGAAAGGGGAGAAAGCCATAATCTGAGTTCTCCTCTCCTGTATGCATACCTGGATGACCCGCGCTCATGGAGGGACTGGGAGTTCCACAGGCCCGGAATGTCATCTAAAGGTTAGTATAGTTACACTCCACATCCTGTTCCCGACCAACTAGTGTCAGTCTGCACTGTAAATTTCGCATTCTACTGATGAACCTGTTGGCTTTGGTACCTATGAAGATAGGACGCAGAATATTCATATTCATCACCATAATACACTTTTATTACACTCTATATATACAGGGAACTACAACCCCCAACATCACCATAATACACTTCTATTACACTATATACAGGGGACTACAACCCCCAACATCACCACAATATACTGCTATTATACTGTATATATACAGGCAACTACAACCCCCAACATCCCCATAATACACTTCTATTACACTCTCTATATACAGGGGACTACAACCCCCAACATCCGCACAATACTCTGATATTATACTCTATATATACGGGGGACTACAACCCCCAGCATCACCACAATACACTGCTATTATACTGTATATATACAGGGGACTACAACCCCCAACATCACCACAATACACTTCTATTATACTCTCTATATACAGGGGACTACCACCCCCAACATCACCATAATATACTGCTATTATACTGTATATATGCAGGGGACTACAACCCCCAACATCACCACAATACACTGCTATTATACACTATATATACAGGGGGCTACAACCTCCAACATCCAGATAATACACTTCTATTATACTGTGTATATATACAGGCGACTACAACCCCCAACATCACCATAATACACTTCTATTATACTCCATATATACAGGGGACTACAACCCCCAACATCACCATAATACACTTCTATTATACTCCATATATACAGGGGACTACAACCCCCAACATCACCATAATACACTTCTATTATACTGTATATATACAGGGGACTACAACCCCCAACATCCCCATACTACACTTCTATTATACTCCATATATACAGGGGACTACAACCCCCAACATCACCATAATACACTTCTATTATACTGTATATATACAGGGGACTACAACCCCCAACATCCCCATAATACACTGCTATTACACTCTCTATATACAGGGGACTACAACCCCCAACATCCGCACAATACTCTGATATTATACTCTATATATACTGGGGACTACAACCCCCAGCATCACCACAATACACTGCTATTATACTGTATATATACAGGGGACTACAACCCCCAACATCACCACAATACACTTCTATTAGACTCTCTATATACAGGGGACTACCACCCCCAACATCACCATAATATACTGCTATTATACTGTATATATGCAGGGGACTACAACCCCCAACATCACCACAATACACTGCTATTATACACTATATATACAGGGGGCTACAACCTCCAACATCCAGATAATACACTTCTATTATACTGTGTATATATACAGGCGACTACAACCCCCAACATCACCATAATACACTTCTATTATACTCCATATATACAGGGGACTACAACCCCCAACATCACCATAATACACTTCTATTATACTCCATATATACAGGGGACTACAACCCCCAACATCACCATAATACACTTCTATTATACTGTATATATACAGGGGACTACAACCCCCAACATCCCCATACTACACTTCTATTATACTCCATATATACAGGGGACTACAACCCCCAACATCACCATAATACACTTCTATTATACTGTATATATACAGGGGACTACAACCCCCAACATCCCCATAATACACTGCTATTACACTCTCTATATACAGGGGACTACAACCCCCAACATCCGCACAATACTCTGATATTATACTCTATATATACTGGGGACTACAACCCCCAGCATCACCACAATACACTGCTATTATACTGTATATATACAGGGGACTACAACCCCCAACATCACCACAATACACTTCTATTATACTCTCTATATACAGGGGACTACCACCCCCAACATCACCATAATATACTGCTATTATACACTATATATACAGGGGACTACAACCCCCAACATCACCACAATACACTTCTATTATACTCTCTATATACAGGGGACTACAACCCCCAACATCACCACAATACACTGCTATTATACACTATATATACAGGGGGCTACAACCTCCAACATCCAGATAATACACTTCTATTATACTGTGTATATATACAGGGGACTACAACCCCCAACATCACCATAATACACTTCTATTACACTCTCTATATACAGGGGACTACAACCCCCAACATCCGCACAATACTCTGATATTATACTCTATATATACGGGGGACTACAACCCACAGCATCACCACAATACACTGCTATTATACTGAATATATACAGGGGACTACAACCCCCAACATCACCACAATACACTTCTATTATACTCTCTATATACAGGGGACTACAACCCCCAACATCACCATAATACACTTCTATTATACTGTATATATACAGGGGACTACAACCCCCAACATCCCCATAATACACTGCTATTACACTCTCTATATACAGGGGACTACAACCCCCAACATCACCACAATACACTGCTATTATACTGTATATATACAGGGGACTACAACCTCCAACATCCAGATAATACGCTTCTATTATACTGTGTATATATACAGGCGACTACAACCCCCAACATCACCATAATACACTTCTATTATACTGTATATATACAGGGGACTACAACCCCCAACATCACCATATTACACGTCTATTATACTGTATATATACAGGGGACTACAACTCCCAACATCACCATAATACACTTCTATAATACTCTATACATACAGGGGACTACAACCCCCAACATCACCATTATACACTGCTATTATACTCTATATATACAGGGGACTACAACCCCCAACATCCCCATAATACACTTCTATTATACTCTATATATACAGGGGACTACAACCCCCATCATCCCCATAATACACTTCTATTATACTCTATATATACAGGGGACTACAACCCCCAACATCACGACAATACACTTCTATTATACTCTATATATACAGGGGACTACAACCCCTAACATCCCCATAATACACTGCTATTATACTCTATATATACAGGGGACTACAACCCTCAACATCCCCATAATACACTGCTATTATACTCTATATATACAGGGGACTACAACCCCCAACATCACCACAGTACACTTCTATTATACTCTATATATACAGGAGACTACAACCCCCATCATCCCCATAATACACTTCTATTATACTCTATATATGCAGGGGACTACAACCCCCAACATCACCATAATACACTTCTATTATACTCTATATATACTGGGGACAACAACCCCCAACATCACTATAATACACTTCTATTATACTGTATATATACAGGGGACTACAACCCCCAACATCACCATATTACACGTCTATTATACTGTATATATACAGGGGACTACAACTCCCAACATCACCATAATACACTTCTATAATACTCTATACATACAGGGGACTACAACCCCCAACATCACCATTATACACTGCTATTATACTCTATATATACAGGGGACTACAACCCCCAACATCACGACAATACACTTCTATTATACTCTATATATACAGGGGACTACAACCCCTAACATCCCCATAATACACTGCTATTATACTCTATATATACAGGGGACTACAACCCTCAACATCCCCATAATACACTGCTATTATACTCTATATATACAGGGGACTACAACCCCCAACATCACCACAGTACACTTCTATTATACTCTATATATACAGGAGACTACAACCCCCAACATCACCACAATACACTGCTATTATACTGTATATATGCAGGGGACTACAACCTCCAACATCCCCATAATGCACTTCTATTATACTCTATATATACTGGGGACAACAACCCCCAACATCACTATAATACACTTCTATTATACTGTTTATATACAGGGGACTACAACCCCCAACATCACCATAATACACTGCTATTACACTCTCTATATACAGGGGACTACAACCCCCAACATCCCCATAATACACTTCTATTACACTCTATATATACAGGGGACTACCACCCCCAGCATCACCATAATATTCTGCCATTATACTGTATATATACAGGGGACTACAACCCCCAACATCACCACAATACACTGCTATTATACTGTATATATACAGGGGACTACAACCCCCAACATCACCACAATACACTTCTATTATACTCTCTATATACAGGGGACTACCACCCCCAACATCACCATAATATACTGCTATTATACACTATATATACAGGGGACTACAACCCCCATCATCCCCATAATACACTTCTATTATACTGTATATATACAGGGGACTACAACCCCCATCATCCCCATAATACACTTCTATTATACTCTATATATACAGGGGACTACAACCCCCAACATCACCATAATACACTTCTATTACACTATATACAGGGGACTACAACCCCCAACATCACCACAATATACTGCTATTATACTGTATATATACAGGGACTACAACCCCCAACATTACCATAACATACTGCTATTATACTGTATATCTATAAGGGACTACAAGCTCCAACATCCCCACAATACACTGCTATTATACTGTATATATACAGGGGACTACAACCCCCAACATCCCCATAATGCACTTCTATTATACTCTATATATACTGGGGACAACAACCCCCAACATCACTATAATACACTTCTATTATACTGTTTATATACAGGGGACTACAACCCCCAACATCCCCATAATACACTTCTATTACACTCTATATATACAGGGGACTACCACCCCCAGCATCACCATAATATACTGCCATTATACTGTATATATACAGGGGACTACAACCCCCAACATCACCACAATACACTGCTATTATACTGTATATATACAGGGGACTACAACCCCCATCATCCCCATAATACACTTCTATTATACTCTATATATGCAGGGGACTACAACCCCCAACATCACCATAATACACTTCTATTATACTCTATATATGCAGGGGACTACAACCCCCAACATCACCATAATACACTTCTATTACACTATATACAGGGGACTACAACCCACAACATCACCACAATATACTGCTATTATACTGTATATATACAGGGGACTACAACCCCCAACATTACCATAACATACTGCTATTATACTCTATATATACAGGGGACTACAACCCCCAACATCACCACAATACACTTCTATTATACTCTATATATGCAGGGGACTACAACCCCCAACATCACCATAATACACTTCTATTACACTATATACAGGGGACTACAACCCACAACATCACCACAATATACTGCTATTATACTGTATATATACAGGGGACTACAACCCCCAACATTACCATAACATACTGCTATTATACTCTATATATACAGGGGACTACAACCCCCAACATTACCATAACATACTGCTATTATACTGTATATCTATAAGGGACTACAAGCTCCAACATCACCATAATACACTTCTATTATACTCTATATATACAGGGGACTACAACCCCCCAGCATCACCACAATACACTGATATTATACTCTATACAGGGCACTATAACCCCCAACATCACCAAAACACACTTGTATTATACTCTGTGTATATATATATATATATATATATATATATATATATATATATATATACATATGACTACAACCCCAACATGACCGACCGCTGGACAGACGAGTATACAGGGTCGGCTGATATGAAATGTTTTGTTGCCCTTTGCAGCCAATCACAGCGCAGCTTTATTACCTCAGCAGTTTTAGAAATGAAAGCTGTTTTGTGATTGGTTGCTCGGGGCAACAGCTTTTAAAAGAATTTTTTTTATTTTTTAAGTGTGAGTTCGCACGTAGCGGGGATGGTGCAGATCCGCACCCCATTACTTTCGGTGTTTTCGGTAGCGGTTACAGATATCAGCCACAAAACCACTTAATGTGAGTCAAAATCCACATGGAACCCGCGCCAATATAAACTACATTCTACTGCGCGGAGCCGCACACCGGAGCGGTGCTGCTGGGTACAAATATATACATTATTTCGCCTATTGTTTTTTTTTTCCATGTCCCTCGGAACGCATCACTATTGTTTTCAATGGGCCAGTTAAACGCCTCGCACGCCGTGTTATGTGCGAATGCGATGTGTTTCCCACTGTAAACACTTGCCGATCCTCCAACGTGCGTGACAGAAGCGTCGGGGGGCTGATTTTCACAGAAGTGATGCTGGGTGGTTTTGCACAATAAAAGCAGGGCTTTCATGTGTAAAACGCATGTTGACAAGTGCGACATCGGGGCGGGTTTCTGGGCACAATATGGCGGTCACCTGTGTGAATGTAGCCTAAGGGAGAAGCGTTGGTACGCTCCACTGTACACAGTGGTACTGCCGCTGTGCCAACATGGCCGACGGACGCTCTTAGCCTCGCCCGGACTGTGAGAGGGAGCAGGAGGCCAGCGCCGGCCTCAGGAGCGCTAACCATCGCTATTTGTTCCCCTCCACCAACCAGAGCTCCGGCCTGGGAGCACAAGAGACCCCACAGGTACCATGTCGAAGCCCCCTGGGTGGTGCCATATTTGGTGACCCTCATAGCAGCTTTACATGGAGGGTCGGCCATGACGCGGGCGGTGATGCAGATAGCGCCCAACCGCCGCCCCGATGACAGATTCACGTGTGCTTCAGCCTATTCATACGTGTTGTTGCAGAATGGGGTGGCGTATTTGTGTGCCCATCCACGTATGTTACTGCACTTTTTACACAAATTGCAATTTGTTCGCAATTGCGCACACAAAAAAGCTCTCGGCCATTGAAATGCGCAGAAAAATGGAGCATGCTGCTTATTTTGTTGCGCGACCGAGTTGCGCACCCCAAGTACGTGCATGTGTTTTCTTCGTATCGCGAAGTTGGATAATGGAATTCACAGTTCTGCCGCAAGTAACTGATGTACAACTATGCTGCTAATATATGAGATCCTGTGCCTTGCTGCTGCCAGTAGGAACTACTGAGGCGCTGGATGCAAGACGCCAAGGGATGAAAATGCTGCTTTATGGGCTGATTCACACGAACGCATCTGCGCTGCGGATTACGCTTGCAAAATTTGCGCTCATAATATGCAGTGAATTTTGGCCAGGCAAAAACAAACAACCCGCAGCGCGTCCTATTTTTGTACAAATTGCGCACGAAAGTAACAGATATTAAACTAAACTTAATCACCAAATAAAATGAAATCAATGGCAGCATGTTTGCGTGTTTTCAACTCCGCATGTCATGTGTGCGCAAAACGTGCAGTAGAATATGCACACATGCAAAAACACAAAATCCATCGTGTAAATGCGACGCGCACATGTCTGCGTAAATACGCTTACGCCCGTGTGAAGCCGGCCTAGGAGTACTGTCGCTTTAAGAGTTTATGCTAGCAGCTTAGTACGTAGCGTTAGAAGTACGCGAGGCGTCCTGCGGAGCGTAAACCGTTTATTAAGCAACTGTTCAGTAAAATTGAAATGTGCCGCCTCCGTCTGTCATCGCCGCGCCATTCTGAACCCGCGTCGCATCTCCCACGAATGGTTACAGCAGTGATGTGATTCCAGTGAGAACACAGCGCAGGGAAGAGTCCGAGACGCGATGTTCTGCAGAGTTCCTCCAGTATCGGCGGTGCCCCCGGGATATTTTCGCACATCTCGCACACGCGTCAGTTACTCTACGGTAGAACATATTTCCGGCTGTCGTCTTGCGTTGTATCAGCGGCTGCAGCTGTCGGCGCTCAGGAGGGCAGAATGTGTCAGGATCTAACCACTCCGAGCCCAGGAGACGCAATCACGACCGTCACCACCGCGCCGGGAAGTATCCCAGAATTCCACACCGCACGAGCAAACCAAGATCAGAGACCGCGCCGGGACCGCATCCCATCACCACATCTCAACCAGGACCGTCACCTGCGGCATTAATGTTTTCAAGGTCGATCCCCAATTCATAAACTGGTTGCACACAGAAGTCTTACAATTAATATCACCATCAGCATACCGCCAGAACCGTTACCTGTATAGCGGCGCACAACTCAGTGATCAGATTCTAACTGCCTCGGGTCACCACTAGGGGGAGCCACTACTATTATACAGATCTGTGGGAATATAGGGGGCATTCCAAATTATCAGCATATCATTATCCCGTCCCCCAAGTGTCAGCATGTCATTATCCTGTCCCCCAAGTATCAGTGTGTCATTATTCTGTCCCCCAAGTATCAGTGTGTCATTATACCGTCCCCCAAGTGTCAGCATTACATTATCCTGTCCCCCCAGTATCAGCCTGTCATTATCTTGTCTCCCAAGTGTCAGCGTGTCATTATCCCGTCCCCCCAGTATCAGCCTGTCATTATCTTGTCCCCCAAGTGTCAGCATTACAATATCCTGTCCCCCCAGTATCAGCCTGTCATTATCTTGTCCCCCAAGTGTCAGCATGTCATTATCCTGTCCCCCAAGTATCAGTATGTCATTATCCCGTCCCCCAAGTGTCAGCATGTCATTATCCTGTCCCCCAAGTATCAGCCTGTCATTATCCTGTCCCCCAAGTATCAGCGTGTCACTATCCTGTCCACCAAGTGTCAGCGTGTTATTATCCTGTCCCCCAAGTGTCAGCGTGTTATTATCCTGTCCCCCAAGTGTCAGCGTGTTATTATCCTGTCCCCCAAGTGTCAGCGTGTTATTATCCTGTCCCCCAAGTATCAGCGTGTCATTATCCTGTCCCCACAGTGTCAGCATATCATTATCCTGTCCCCCAAGTGTCAGCGTGTCACTATCCTGTCCCCCAAGTATCAGCGTGTCATTATCCTGTACCCCAAGTGTCAGTGTGTCATTATCCTGTCCCCCCAGTGTCAGCGTGTTATTATCCTGTCCCCCAAGTGTCAGCGTGTTATTATCCTGTCCCCCAAGTGTCAGCGTGTTATTATCCTGTCCCCCAAGTGTCAGCGTGTTATTATCCTGTCCCCCAAGTGTCAGCGTGTCATTATCCTGTCCCCCAAGTATCAGCCTGTCATTATCCTGTCCCCCAAGTATCAGTGTGTCACTATCCTGTCCACCAAGTGTCAGCGTGTTATTATCCTGTCCCCCAAGTGTCAGCGTGTTATTATCCTGTCCCCCAAGTGTCAGCGTGTCACTATCCTGTCCACCAAGTGTCAGCGTGTCATTATCCTGTCCCCCAAGTATCAGCATGTCATTATCCTGTCCCCCCAGTGTCAGCGTGTCACTATCCTGTCCCCCAAGTGTCAGCGTGTCACTATCCTGTCCCCCAAGTATCAGCGTGTCATTATCCTGTCCCCCCAGTGTCAGCGTGTCACTATCCTTTCCCCCCAGTGTCAGCGTGTCACTATCCTGTCCCCCAAGTGTCAGCGTGTCACTATCCTGTCCCCCAAGTATCAGCATGTCATTATCCTGTCCCCCAAGTGTCAGCGTGTCATTATCCTGTCCCCCAAGTATCAGCATGTCATTATCCTCTCCCCCAAGTCTCAGCATGTCATTATCCTGTCCCCCAAGTATCAGCATGTCATTATCCTCTCCCCCAAGTCTCAGCATGTCATTATCCCGTCCCCCAAGTATCAGCATGTCATTATCCTGTCCCCCAAGTGTCAGCGTGTCATTATCCTGTCCCCCAAGTATCAGCGTGTCATTATCCCATCCCCCAAGTGTCAGCCTGTCATTATCCTGTCCCCCCAGTGTCAGCGTGTCATTATCCTGTCCCCCAAGTGTCAGCATGTCATTATCCCGTCCCCCAAGTATCAGCGTGTCATTATCCTGTCCCCCAAGTGTCAGCGTGTCATTATCCTGTCCCACAAGTGTCAACGTGTCATTATCCTGTCCCCCAAGTATCAGCGTGTCATTATCCTGTCCCCCAAGTGTCAGCATGTCATTATCCTGTCCCCCAAGTATCAGCATGTCATTATCCTGTCCCCCAAGTGTCAGCGTGTCATTATCCTGTCCCCCAAGTATCAGCGTGTCATTATCCCGTCCCCCAAGTGTCAGCCTGTCATTATCCTGTCCCCCCAGTGTCAGCGTGTCATTATCCTGTCCCCCAAGTGTCAGTGTTTCATTATCCCAGCCCCCAAGTGTCAGCGTGTCATTATCCCGTCCCCCAAGTGTCAGCGTGTCATTATCCTGTCCCCCCAGTGTCAGCGTGTCATTATCCTGTCCCCCCAGTGTCAGCGTGTCATTATCCTGTCCCCCCAGTGTCAGCGTGTCATTATCCCGTCCCCCAAGTGTCAGCGTGTCATTATCTTGTCCCCCAAGTGTCAGCGTGTCATTATCCTGTCCCCCCAGTGTCAGCGTGTCATTATCCCGTCCCCCAAGTGTCAGCCTGTCATTATCCCGTCCCCCAAGTGTCAGCATGTCATTATCTTGTCCCCCAAGTGTCAGCGTGTCATTATCCTGTCCCCCCAGTGTCAGCGTGTCATTATCCCGTCCCCCCAGTGTCAGCGTGTCATTATCCCGTCCCCCAAGTGTCAGCATGTCATTATCTTGTCCCCCAAGTGTCAGTGTGTCATTATCCTGTCCCCCAAGTATCAGCGTGTCATTATCCGTCCCCCAAGTATCAGCGTGTCATTATCCCGTCCCCCAAGTGTCAGCGTGTCATTATCCTAACCCCCAAGTGTCAGTGTATCATTATCCTGTCCCCCAGGTGTCAGCGTGTCATTATCCTGTCCCCCAAGTATCAGCGTGTCATTATCCCGTCCCCCAAGTGTCAGCGTGTCATTATCCCGTCTCCCAAGTGTCAGCGTGTCACTATCCTGTCCCCCAAGTGTCAGCGTGTCATTATCCTGTCCCCCAAGTATCAGCGTGTCATTATCCGTCCCCCAAGTATCAGCGTGTCATTATCCCGTCCCCCAAGTGTCAGCGTGTCATTATCCTAACCCCCAAGTGTCAGTGTATCATTATCCTGTCCCCCAGGTGTCAGCGTGTCATTATCCTGTCCCCCAAGTATCAGCGTGTCATTATCCCGTCCCCCAAGTGTCAGCGTGTCATTATCCCGTCTCCCAAGTGTCAGCGTGTCATTATCCTGTCCCCCAAGTGTCAGCGTGTCACTATCCTGTCCCCCAAGTGTCAGCGTGTCATTATCCTGTCCCCCAAGTGTCAGCGTGTCACTATCCTGTCCCCCAAGTGTCAGCGTGTCATTATCCCGTCCCCCAAGTATCAGCCTGTCATTATCCTGTCCCCCAAGTATCAGCATGTCATTATCCTGTCCCCCAAGTGTCAGCGTGTCATTATCCTGTCCCCCAAGTGTCAGCGTGTCATTATCCCGTCCCCCAAGTGTCAGCGTGTCATTATCCTGTCCCCCAAGTATCAGCGTGTCATTATCCTGTCCCCCCAGTGTCAGCGTGTCATTATCCTGTCCCCCAAGTATCAGCATGTCATTATCCTGTCCCCCAAGTATCAGCGTGTCATTATCCTGTACCCCAAGTGTCAGTGTGTCATTATCCTGTCCCCCCAGTGTCAGCGTGTCATTATCCTGTCCCCCAAGTATCAGCGTGTCATTATCCTGTCCCCCAAGTATCAGTATGTCATTATCCTGTACCCCAAGTGTCAGTGTGTCATTATCCTGTCCCCCAAGTATCAGTGTGTCATTATCCTGTCCCCCAAGTTTCAGCGTGTCATTATCCTGTCCCACAAGTGTCAGAAGATAAATAACATCATATGACTTTGTATCTTTTGCGCTTCTCATCTATATTTGGAGGATTCCCCCAGGCTCGGATCTCGGGGTTCCCCACTTTATATGTTGCGCACATGATGTATCTCTGTCCTCGGAGCAGTATTTTCCGTCTATGCCGATGGATGTTGATGTGAGTTTCTAGATGTCTGAGAAAGTTCTTCTGCGTCTCATCGAGATACTGAATATTATTAACCCCTTCCTTGTCCTATAAATAACGGATATATCAGAGGTTGCACACTGCAGGATCTGGGGACCTGATCCCAGTCACATCCTTAAGAACAAGGTGATCCAAGGACAGTTCCAGCCGGTGAAGGACTGAATGCCAGAGTGAATCCTCCACAAACAGATAGTAATCCATACGAGCCTCCGTGGCGGCGCTGCCATGAATGGAGGATTAACCCTGTCACTGCCACAATCTCCCACAATTCTCTTACCTGCTTCTTGGATCCTGAATTCACCATCTCCAGAAGTAGGAAGAAAGTGATGATGGATCTGGGGAGGATCATCTGGTGTCACCCCGAGTCCAGGGAGCCAGAGAAGTCACAGCGCCAGAGGACAGCCAGGGGGGTAGTGAGGAGCAGGTGAGGCAGAGGTGGGCATGGAGCTGTGGAGGAGAGTGCCAGGACAAGAAGTGCAGTACCACCGAAGAGGAGGAGGAGGGTGTGAGGCAGACATGATGTACCAGCCGAAGCATGAGGCTCCGAGAAGCCAATCACCGATATAAAAAGGGAGGGATCAAAGCGCAGAAACTACTGAGTGCCAGGCAACTTACATACTGTACACAGATGTAGCAGAGCAGAGTGTGTCACCTGCTCATCTCTGCAGCAGGTAACCTCTGTATTCAGAATTATCACGGTGTTGCATAGGACTGCGGGTCACATCTACTACATTATCTGTGGTGTTACATAGGACTGCAGGTCACATCTACACCATTATCTGTCCTCAGAAAGCCACCACTGTGTTATCTGTGGTGTTACATAGGACTGCATGTATCTGCCCTCTGACTTCCTCAGGGCCGGTGAGGTTCACCTGTGGACAGGTGTTTGCAGCTCCAAGCCTCCCTCTGCTACTTCCAGGGACTTTTGCAGAATGGACTTTTGCTTTCTCCTATCCAGGGGAGAGTGACTTCCTGGGCTATGGTTAGAGGGAGGACAACTACCCCCACTCTCCGGAGCCAGCTGGCGGAGGGTGGGGATGTATTGCAAATGACTACCCAGGAGGGACTGAGATCTGAGAGAGGGACAGCGATGTGTCACCCGCACCCCTTCTGGAGACCACCAAAGGTGGCCATTGGGCTAACCAGGGTGAGGGACGGCGACCCTCCGGGACCTCAGCTGCTGGGACTTCCAGCAAAGGCCCTCCTGGAGCCAGGCCAGGTGCTTCTGGGGGAGACCCCAGTCCTACCATCAGCCCCGGGAAGATGTTGCCATCTTTGCTGCCAGGCTCGCTGCAAGGACCAAGGACTACCGTGAGGCCGGTGGCACCATCAGAAGGCTCCAGGAGGAGTTAAAGGCAGCCAGGTCCCTTGCCGACAACTCAGGTGGGTCAAGGAGGGCCCAATACAACCAGGCTGTCTAGAAATTGAAAGGAGAGATCCTCACCCTGGTTGAGAGAAGGGTGGCCATCTATAAGGGTGCAGGTCTCTTTGCTGAGAAACTAGGGAATGATGACTGGTTTGAAGGGTCTCAGACGGCTCTGGCTAGGGTCTGTGATGATATGAAGGACCCGGTGTCCAACATGGAGCAGGCCCCTGCCAGAGAACTGTGGACAGTTAGCAGTCCCCATGTAGTGACCTTCCAGCTGGGCAAGCTACTGTTATTTTAAGCTCGGACTCCTTTGGGGAAGAGAGCGAGGATAGCGGCCAGGGAGGGCAACTAATGGCATACATAAGACACCTGGAATCCCCTGAAGGCCTGGAGTGTCTCTGTTTTGGCAATGACCTTCCTGAACGAGACTCCCAGGCTAAAAAGAAAAGTGTCAAAAAGATCACCTAGGTGGAGTACAGGTACGTCAGCCTCCCAGGGCAAGCCTCCAACCCGGGGGAGGGAGGTAGCTGCATGGGTAACCCCCGTGTCTGACCCAGCCTGGACCCTCTTAATGTGGGTACAGTGCACAGGAAGGGGAAGAGTGCTAGGCATCCTGATCCCGGTTCGTAATGACAGGAGGGGTGATGGGCAGAAGCTGGTGGTGTCTGACAGCGAAATTATTAAGTGTGTGGGGCATCCAGCATCGGGTGAACCACGAAAAACGTCAAAAAAGGCAGTGGGGTGGGGGGTCACCTGGAATTGAATGGCCCACAGACGTGCTCTGCCATGGGCCTAGGTAACGGGGGTTGCCTGGCGTCAGGTGATTGCAAAAGTTCAAGGAAGGTGAAGGAAAAAGTCCGGGGGGGGGGGTCATTCGGCATTGGGTGGGCCCAAAGATAGGTATTTACCTGATGCCAGGTGAACCTACTACAAATATCATGACGGGGAGCACGGCTGGAGAGTCCGTTTCCCGTCAGTATTCTCATGAAAGTTCCCGCCGGAATTCCTTTGGCGGGGTTACACTGAGTATGGTGGCAGGGGGCGAAGCCTTCCTGTGTATGTGGCTGGAAGTCTCATTCCCCCCATTACTAAAGGAGGTGGTAAGTTTGCTGGCTCGGAGGGGGCTATATTTAAGATGCTGACCCTGGCTTGCTCCCCTGTAGGCATGGGGGGAACTGCTGGGGGCCCCTTACTTCTCCGGCCAAGAGGAGAGCCATTACCAGTCTGGTCACAGAGAAGGGTGAGAATAATCAGTGTGAAAATATGGAAAACGAAGAGGTATGTAAAAAGGGATTAAGGGAGAAGCATGATAGTGGGTGGTGTGAGTGATGGAGAATCTGGGGAGGTGAGGAATCTAAACAATACAGTATTAAATTTTCCGGTGTCTGTTGGTGGAGGAGTATCTGGGGGAGATAAAGGTGATAGTAAATTTACAAGACTCACAAGTGAGGCCAGAGTGTCTGGTGATTTGGCGAGGAGCGGGGGCTCTGGTCTATCCCCCCCCCCCCTTACCCCGGCGGTGGCGGCGGCTCCTAGGAGTTATGCGAGTGTTGCCGCAGGGTTAAGTGGGGGACCTTCACCTCCTGGCTTCAGGGACCCCAGGTCACATCATCTTTCCTGTCTGCCTTAAAGAGACGAGTGAGGTCGGTCACTATAGAGTGAAAAGCGCAACCTGTCTTTTCAGATAGATAGGTTTGGCACAGGGGCCTTCCGAGAGTAAAGGCAGGAAGAAGAGGCATGGTCGCTTCCTACAGCCGAGTAGGGAGGGTCCAGGAGGAATGTGGTCCATCTCCGATAGAGAGGCAGTGATGCTTGCCCTAGCCGTACTAGGGTGGTGGAGCTTCTCCTCGGGATGGAATTCAGGGTGAGTGACATCTTTGCCCTGATCCACCCCTTTGGGGACTCCCTGTTTGATGTCAGCTTCGTGAGACCGGAGGGGCGTAAGCTCTTCTGGTCAAAATACGAGCTGGCTCAGACGGAGCCCGAGTGGTGAGATTTTGTGGTTCAAGCAATTGCCCGCCAGAATGACACTAAGAGAGTGACTGTTTTGACTATTAACAAGTCTCTCTCTTATGTTGACATCGTGACCTGGATAAGCAGGTATGGGGAGATTCTCCAGGGGCCTGGACTTTCATGGTAAAGTTGAAACATGCAGTTAAGTCCATTACCCACATTCCTTCTTCTGCATTCCTGCGAAGGGACAGGATTCAGGTTTTCTACCGGGGCAGCCAAAAGTCTGCCACAGGTGTGGGGACCCCACACATTTCAGCGCACAGTGTACGGTACTGGTGTGTGCGCTCTGTGGGGGAAGAGATCTGTGGCAGCATTCAGTGTAACTTGTGTGGTGCTTTAGGTCACCCATTTAGTCACTGTCCCTTCTCCTTTGCAAACATCAGCCGAGCTCAGTCGGAGGGTCAGCAGGCCCGTTACTCTGTGGGTGAGGCTGGTGGTAACAGGGAGGAGGAAGCACTACGGGGTCTCGGCGGTGTGCCTGGCCAGCCTAGGCAAAAGGGGCATTGAGCTGCTGGGAGAAGGAGTAGGTCCAAAATTGCCCCTGGTGGAGTGGTGCGCCCCACTGCTAGGGCCCCAAGGGACAGCAATGTGGATGAGGAAACCAGATAGATGGAGAGAGAGGAGGTGGCTGCCAGAAGACAGTGCGGACAAAGAAAATGAGAAATGGCAAAAGCAGAAAAAAAGGGTAAGGGAAGATCAAGATAGAAAAATAGGGGTTCTCCCTCTCTAGAATAGGATGATTTAGTCTCACTCACTCTGGCGCAGATACCAAAGGAAGGCCCAATTGGTTTCCCTCTGGTTGACCTCTCTAACCGGTACCAAGCCCTCGGTGAGGTGTCGGAGGTGCTGGCAGAGATCTCTGAGGAAGGAACCTCGGGGGACCCTGGGTCCCTTTCTAGGGAGGATCTGGTTTCCTCCGGAAGGGGGCTACCCTGAAGCTGGATGGTGAAGGTAATGATGTGAGAGGTGATATGGATGTCTCACTTTCACTGAAGAGAAACAAAGGGGAGACCTCTTTTTCCAATAGGGAGGAGGGGGAGAGTAAGAGGAAAGCCATCCATCTCGATCAACAATGATAGCTGCACTCACCCTGTTGACGCTGGCATCCATTAATGTTCCCAGCATTAAGTCAAATGCGGCTAGGTTTGCGGCCTTTGATTCTCTCAGCCAAGTTGAAGCTGACATTTTATTTTTGCAAGAGACCAGGCTGACAGACTTGTTAGTCATGTATAAAGCTAAGCGTGAGTGGAGGTGTGGAGCCTCCTATTGGTCTCTTGTGGCCGAGCCGTATAGCGGGGTGGCGGTCCTTTTTAAGACCGCACAGGTAGAATGCAGACGGGTTATCGAGCTGGAAATGGGGAGGTGCCTGATCTTGGATATTCTCATGGGAGGTCAAAAGTTGTGTCTTATTAACGTCAGTCAAAGTAGGGGCGCAAAGATCTATTTATGAGAATTAAGCCTTACCTTTTTACAAGCTGGAAAGTGGTCTTTGGGGGAGACTTTAATAATGTCACAAGGCTCTGTAATAGAGGAGGTTCCAATGACCGGCTGTGCTATGATAGCATCTCGTTAAATAGCGTAGTTAGTGAGGCACGTCTCAGGGATGTCCACATTCAGCACACCCCAGGGCGCACACTGTTCACTTCAAAGGTAGTAATTGTAGGTTTAAGATAGATAGTCTTGATTTAAAGGAAGAAGCCGTCTCCTCACAGCTATAGGTGGTGGAGGTGGAGTTCTCCGATCACTGTATGATTCTTTCTTCTCTGAATGTAAGAGACCCATAAACCTCTGCCCATCCAAGGAGAGTTGACTTCGTCACTCCTGGAAGAAGTGAAAATCCTTGGAGGATTTTCTTCAGAGTCAGGAACCACTACTGGGCCTATGCAGCAGTAAGTCCGAGTGGTGGAAGATGTTCAAACATCGGGTAAGAATGTTCTTCCGATGGCTTTCCAACCTCATTAATTTGAACAGAAATTGTATATATATTAGAGCCTGAGGAGGAAACTCAAGCATTAAGGCTTGACTGCGGGTAGCCACGAGGAGATCTCCAGGGTGAAAGCCTTGCTCAAAAGTATGATAGACACGCATTTTGGGTAAATACCTCTCATCCGACCCCTACAGGAGGTGTAAGATGCCAGGGAGTTGTAAATTGGTCATTGGTCTGTTAGACAGTCCAATGTCCCTGAATTGAACCACATCAGGAATCCTGGAGGTCATCAGATCCTTCTACTGACATCCGTTGGGGAGGAGGGAACTTAATCAGGGACAGAATCTCAGGTTTCTTGGCGGAAACCATTCCTAACCAGAAGTAGATCCCACTCTTGATGTTTTGACAGAAGCCATTACGGAAGAGGAAGTTGGACTGGTGATTGATGGACTTAGGTGCAAAAAGTCACCAGGTCTGGATGGCTTAACATCTGAGTTTTATAAAGCCTGTAAGGAAATTATGGTTGCCCTCTTGACCAAGGTTTTTTTAATGAATATCTATCTTCAGGTGTTCTCCCTAAGTCAATGAGATTGGCCCTAATTATTCTGTCAAAATACAGATGGAAAGATTCTTGCAAAAGTGCTTTTCAGTAGTTTGGTGAAATTTGCGCCTCAGCTGCTTTCTGGGGCTTAGTATTGCTTTGTTCCCAGTTGAAGCACATTAGGGCCATGCTGAGTGTCTGGGGGACTGTGGAACAGGACATGGCAGGTCTCTGGAAGGGTCTTTTACTTCCCCTAGATCAGACTAAAGCTTTTCAGTGGGTAAATCATGAGTATCTTTGGTCTATGCTTTTGAGATACGGTCTGCCGGTGAGGTTTGTAAATTGGTTAAAAATGTTGTGTTCAGGGGCTAAGAGTTTCCCGCTTGTGAACGGTTGGGTTGGCCATCCTTTTGTAGTTGGGTGTGGTGTCCTCATGAGCCCCTTGCTTTATGTGTTCGCTGTTGATACCTTTCTCAGAAGGGAAGATGGATGAATATTTGCAGGGGTAAAGGTGAACCTGGGGTTGCCAGGCTCGGCCTGGATGACAGTGGCATATGCTAAGGATTTTACTATCTTTGTCTCCAACAGGAGGGGAGGTGAGGTGGGTAATGTTAGAGGTTTATTGCTACTCCAAATCAAAGATCAATCAGGAAAAGTGTGAGAGTCTTTGGCTGAGAGAGGGAGATCCTGTTTTTAATTTTCTGGACATTAAAAATTTTAGGCATTGAATTTGACCGAGGGAATTATCCTGAGAAAAATTGGGAGGACAGATTGAAGAATGCCGCTCAAAAGGTGGATCAATGGAAAAGGTGGTATGAGAGAAAAGGTGTAGCGGTTTCAGACACTGGGTTGGAGCCTCAGGTGTAGTAGCCACAGGTCTGGAGAGAAGTCAGGGAAGAGCCAGGAGTGAGCAACGGGAGGTCTCAGTTTGCAGCACAGATAGATGAGGCAGGTAGTGTAGTCAGAAGGGAAGTCAGGGGTTGTTATCAGAAGGTCTCAGTAGAATTGCAGAGGTGCAGGCAGAAATGGAGCTTGATCAAGGCTTGGAGAACAGTAATCATGCAATGCATGAAGGGACAGGGACAGGTTTATATAAAGAGCTTAGTGGCAGGGTCGGGCCAGGACAGGGAAACAGGAACTAAACCAGCAGGAGCATAGAATAAAACAAGGATAGGTATGCAGGGGAACTTGTCCAAAGGCCTTGATGGCTCATCAGAGAGAGCTCCCGGCTGGAGTGCAAGAGGTCCAGGGTTTGAGTCCTGAAATTCCCTCAGCTGAGGGACATGAATATTGTAGGCTGACTCCCAGGAAGTCTTGGGCCCATATCCCTTCCACTAGACAAGATACTGCAACCTCCCTCTACATGTTTTGGAGTCCAGGATCTGGTCCACCAAAAACTTTTCTTCACCCTGGACCATTACAGGTGGAGGAGGTGATTGGCTTCTTCCAGAGGAAAGTGTGCCCCTTGAACTGCTTGAGTAGTGACACATAGAACATTGGATGGATCCTAAGTCTGTCAGGGAGTTTTAGTCAGAAGGCGACTTGGCCCACCTTTGCGAAAACCTGAAACAGTCCGATAATTTTCTGCCCCAATTTTGGAATGGGTTCTTGATTGACAACCATACCTTATCACCAACCTGGAAGATGGGGGGCCACTTGGTGGTGTTTTTCTGCTGCTCTCTTGTAGGTATCCTAGGCTTCCTGCAAGGTCTCCTTCAATTTCTTCTGGGTTGTAGCCAATGCCATCAGTCTATGATTGACCATCAGAACAGGAGTGCTGATAGGGAGGCCTGGAATAAAGATAGAATGTATCCCGTAGTTAGCATAGAATGGGCTCTGGGCAGTTAAGCTGTGTTGGGCATTGTTGTTGGTGAACTCCGTTGTCTATAAATATTTCGCCCAATCGTCCTGGAGATAAGAGATGAAGCAGCGGAGATACTGCTCCAGAGTATGGTTTGTTCTCTCGGTCTGGCCGTTAGACTGAGGATGAAAGGCAGAGGAGACATTCATGGTAGTTCCCAGGGCTGTGCAGAAGTGTTTCCAGAACTTTGAGGTGAGGTAAACTGAGCCCCTCTGTCTGAAACCACATCATCAAGAATTCCATGTAGTCGGAAAACTTCCTGGATCATCAACTCTGTAGTGTGCTTGGCGTTGTAAATCTTTTTATGGGGATGAAGTGAGCCATCTTTGTGAGTTAGTCCACAACAACAAGGATGGTAGTCATTCATTTTGAGGGGGGCAGGCCCACTATAAAGTCCATAAATATAGATCCCCATGGCCTGGATGGGACTGGAAGAGGTTGTAGGAAACTCAGAGGACAAGCTTGTGGCATCTTGTTCTAAGCACAAACTTTGCAAGAGGGGACATAACTCTTAACATCCCTCATGCAGTCAGGCCACCAGAAGGAACAAAGCAGGAGTTACAAAGACTTTGTGACCCCAAGGTGACCGGCAAGCTTAGAATCGTGGACTAGTTTAAGGACTTTGAGTCATCCAGCCTCGGGAACATATAATTGGACCTTTGGAGGCGAGAACACCATCTTTGAAAGACAGCTTCAAATCCTTAGAAGAACAACTCAGGAAAGGGCCTTTTTCATATCCTTAAGCTTTTTTAGGAGGTATTTAGAGTACAGGATACCCAAAAAAGTTTTCAGGGACAAAATTGTGTTTGACCCCTCCTCAGGCTCCGAAAATATCCTGGACAATCCATTCACTTTGCCGTTTCTGGAACCGAAGCAGTAAGACAGAATAAAATTACACCTGGAGAAGAACAGGGCCCATTGTGCTTGTCTTGCGGATAACCTCTTGGCAGTACGGATAAATTCTAAATTCCTATGGTCGGTAAGAATCATTACTGGATGATGGGCTCCTTCCAAGAGGTGCCTCCATTCAGTGAAAGCCACCTTGATGGCCAGAAGCTCCTTGTTCCTGACATCATAGTTTCTCTCCACTGGTGATAAGTTGTAGGACAGAAATACACAAGGATGTAGTTGTTGTGAGGTATGGCCTTAGTCCCATGTGGTTTTGTAACACCGCTGTGTAGTTTGTAGGTGGAAGGGTTAAATGCTTTTCAGCGTCAAGGAAAGCTGAGTGCTGAAAGGGAGCTTTCAAGCAGGCTTCAGAAAGACTGTCACATTCCCGCCAGGGAATTTGTGATGTACCGCAGCCCCTGCTAAACCAGAGTTAGGAAATGTTTACAATAGGAGATAAGGACAGGAATAGGCCCTTCACAAGCCAATAACTTTGCCTCCCCACTTTTCAAGCTGGTTACAGCCAGACCTGATAACTTTTTGGAGCCAAAATCCTAACAAAGGAACTTCTCTCCAAACAAAGTAAAAAATATAAATGTGAAATTATGATTGACCTGTATGTCGCAGTCGGCCGACCAGGATATATAGCAAAATGTCACATCACCACGAATAAGATGCAGGGATTCTTATCCTTATGGGATGCTCAGAAACCCAAGAAACAAAGATCTGGGAAAGTATAAGGCCAAATACCTTTGTGCGTGGGATCAAAACATATGTAAAATCATGAGAGGAAACTTTGCCCTCATATTTTCATTGTGGGTCCCATGCACATGAAGTTATGAAAGAAATATGGATTTCAGGGCCCATGCACCCTGGTGTAAGCCAAACCCCCATTAAGGAGGGAAGCAGCAGAATAGGAATTACCTCCCAGAGGGTTTAAAAATTGCACAGGGATGCGTGCTCAGGGTCAGCCCCTTGGAGTGCACTATGCATGAGGACTGTCCTGTAATTCTGTGAGACTCCACACAAAGAAGGGTAACACTCTTACTTTAATCTTATTTTGCTGTCTGTGATATCCTCTGTCTGCCTCTTGCCTATTACTTTGTAGTAAACACTGCTACTTTTTAGAACTAAATTTTCAATTAATTAGTAAACCTTGTCCGTGTTAACACGAAACCACATTTATAAAGACATACCTGGGGATAATTAGTATTCTGGTCCAACGCCTGTGAACATTGGTGGTGGCAGGGCGTATTTGTGTGGGCATTGTAGAGCTCTGGAACGGCCAGGTCATGATTTGAGCTTTTGCTTCGCATGCGTGCAGCTATATTGAGCACAGGGCTATGTGGATTACTGTAGAATTGTGTCCGAAGGTGTTTGTCCGATAGATGTGCAGTGTCCCAGAAAGTTGGGTACCAGTCACTTCACAATCTAGGCCTCCACCTCGCTTTGTGACAGTTGCATCTTTACTCTGACTCATTGTGACAGGATAGCTCCCTCCGCAGGAGTCATCCACCTAAACAACTTTGGTCTTGGATGGATCAGTACTGGTGTTGAAGTACAGTAAACAGAGTCTTTAGTTTCTCCAAAGCCATGTGTGCCTCCGGAGACCAGGATGATGACCTTTGAGAAGTCCTTAATCAATCTTCTGTAGAAGTTTGCAAAATTGATCAGGCTCTGTACTTCCTACAAATTTCTTGGAAATCCAGGACTAATTCAGGATGGCCTTAATCTTGCTGGGATCCAGACTTAGGCTGTCTGGGGAGATGATGTAACCTAAAAATTGCATTTGGGTCTGTTCAAACTCACATTTCTCTAGCTTGATGTAGAGACTATTATTTTTGAGTCATTCCAAGACTACTCAAATGTGCCTGTGATGTTCCTCAAAGTTATCAAAGAAGATGAGGATGTCATCGAGATATGCCACTAAGAATTGGTTCAATAGGTCTCAAAATACGTCATTGATAAAGTGCTGGAAGGTGGCGGGAGCATTGCAAGGCCGAACGGCATCACTAGGTATTCAAAATGTCCATATCGCGTTCTAAAAAGCAGTCTTCCACTAATCAACTGGGCGAATCCATACAAGGTTATAGGCTCCTCTTAGATCTAGTTAATGAAGATCTTGGTGGAGCGGAGTCTCTCTAATACCGGTAGTTCTGGAATAAAGGGAAAGGGGTAGCGATTCTTGACTGTAATCTTATTTGACTCCCTGTAATCGATACAAGGTCGCAGAGTTGAATCACTCTTTTCCACAAAAAATATGGGTGCCCTAGCCAGCAAAGTAGGTTGAATGAACCCCTTTTTCAAATTGTCATACAGGTATTCTTGAAGTACCTTCATCTTCAGTTCTGAAAGGTTGTAGATCCGCCCAAACAGAATAGAAGCATCGGGGAGCAATGCCACTGGGCAATCATGAGGCCGATGAACTGGTAGTTGGTCAGCTTTCTTATTGCTGCAAACATCTCTGAACATCCAGTATTGAACTGGTAACTTCCTAAAGTCCTGTTAACTATCCTCAGGGTTTTGCACTGGTTTAGGAGCGAATGGTACTATCTTGCAGTTCTCTTTGCAGTATTTTGAAGGAAAGTCAATGGTCCTGGATTCCGAGTTGATAAAGGGATTATGAGTAGAGAATCAAGGGATCCCAAGAATCACCAAGAATTTAGGGGACGAGATAAGGTGGAAGCTGATCGTTTCCTGGTGGTCAGATTTCATACGGAGCTCCAGTTCGATTGTCTCCAGGTCCCGAGGACAAGGGTGACCCATCCACAGTTTCCCAATTAACAGGAATGGGCTTTGGTCTTCTTTGTAATGCTGTTGTCAAAAGCGAATCTTTAGTCCATGAAGTTTCCTCCAGCTCCAAGATCTAACCTTGCCGAACACTGGATCATAAATTTCACATTGAGATCTCTATGGGGAGAACTAAATGGTGGAATGGACAGGTTTTCACGCTATCTTGCACTATCGGTGAGAAGGTGTGTTTGGTGGCATATTATTATCTCGTAATGGCTGGATTGGATGCGACCTTGATGTTGGTTAGGGCAACTGTCCTCTGTAACTTATTTGGGCAGTTTAAGTCATAATGTCCCGAGCTTCCACAATAAAGGCACATATTTTCAACACAGCACCTTTCTTTATCTGTGACAGAAAGGGGTTTACGGATGATGTCCACCTGCATTGGTTCTGTCACGGCCTCAGTCCTTGGCTGTAGATTCGATGAGGACTGGCTAGAGGAGTAGATAGGGTTGTTGCGAAACCCTGCAGGCTCTTTTTGCCGCTCAGAAAGCCTCTGGTCAATTCAGATACATAGTTGAATGGAGTCTTCCAGATTACCAGGGGTCTCCACTCTGGCAAACTTGTCTTTTATCCTCTCAGATAAACTCTGTTGAAATTGGCTCTGCTGGGCAGCAGGGTTTCATGTGGTATCAGTTACACAGCAACGAAATTCTGCCATGTATTCAGCAACAGTGCTGTCCTTGCCAGAGGTTATGTAATCTTTAGAGATGAGCGAACGTACTCATCCGAGCTTGATACTCGTTCGAGTATTAGCGTGTTCGAGATGCTCGTTACTAGGGGTGAGTACCACGCAATGTTCGAGTTACTTTCACTTTCATCTCTGAGACGCCCTATACCACCCCCCTGCAGTGAGTGGCTGGCGAGATTAGGTGACACCCGAGTATATAAATCGGCCCCTCCCGCGGCTCGCCACAGATGCATTCTGACAGAGATCAGGGAAAGTGCTGCTGGTGTCGGAGCTGCTATAGGGAGAGCGTTAGGAGTTATTTTAGGCTTCAAGAACCCCAACGGTCCTTCTTAGGGCCACATCTGACCGTGTGCAGTACTGTTGAGGCTGCAGTATACATAATATTATATGCTGCCTACAGTATCTATCTGCTGGGGGTAGTAGTCGTAATTAATACGCAGCTAAGCGTTACAGCAGGCTTGCGCAAAATTGTTTCCTGGATCTGCTGTCTCTGTTACATGATCGCCGTCATCCCGTCAGAGGGAAACAGTATACATAATATTATACGCTGCCTACAGTATATATCTGCTGGGGGTAATAGTCCTAATTAATACGCAGCTAAGCGTTACAGCAGGCTTGCGCTAAATTGTTTCCTGGATCTGCTGTCTCTGTTACATGATCGCCGTCATCCCGCCAGAGGAAAACAGTATACATAATATTACACGCTGCCTACAGTATCTATCTGCTGGGGGTAGTAGTCGTAATTAATACGCAGCTAAGCGTTACAGCAGGCTTGCGCAAAATTGTTTCCTGGCTCTGCTGTCTCCATTACATCACCGCCGTCATCCCGCCAGAGGGAAACAGTATACATAATATTATACGCTGCCTACAGTATCTGTCTGCTGTATCAGCTCAGCATTTTAAAAAAAATGGAAGCAAAATACTTAAGGCCTACTACTGGCCTTTGGCCACTTGACTTCTTCTGCGCTGTGAATTCCACTAGCTCAGTCATACGCACCTACGTCTCACTACAGGCGTGCGCAAAATTGTTTCCTGGCTCTGCTGTGCGTTCCGTAAGGGAAGTCAGCCTCCAACCACAGGCCAATAAGCGGCACATTTAATTACAGCGTTCTGTTTCTGCACTACTGGTAATATAGCATGCTGAGGGGTAGGGGTAGGCCTAGAGGACGTGGACGCGGGCGAGGACGCAGAGGCCCAAGTCAGGGTGTGGGCACAAGCCGAGCTCCTGATCCAGGTGTATCGCAGCCGACTGCTGCGGGAGTAGGAGAGAGGCACGTTTCTGGCGTCCCCACATTCATCTCACAATTAATGGGTCCACGCGGTAGACCTTTATTAGAAAATGAGCAGTGTGAGCAGGTCCTGTCGTGGATGGCAGAAAGTGCATCCAGCAATCTATCGACCACCCAGAGTTCTGCGCCGTCCACTGCTGCAACTCTGAATCCTCTGGCTGCTGCTCCTCCTTCCTCCCAGCCTCCTCACTCCATTACAATGACACATTCTGAGGAGCAGGCAGACTCCCAGGAACTGTTCCCGGGCCCCTGCCCAGAATGGGCAGCAATGGTTCCTCTCCCACCGGAGGCGTTTGTCGTGACCGATGCCCAACCTTTGGAAAGTTCCCGGGATCCGGGGGATGAGGCTGGGGACTTCCGGCAACTGTCTCAAGAGCTTTCAGTGGGTGAGGAGGACGATGACGATGAGACACAGTTGTCTATCACTTAGGTAGTAGTAATTGGAGTAAGTCCGAGGGAGGAGCACACAGAGGATTCGGAGGAAGAGCAGCAGGACGATGAGGTGACTGACCCCACCTGGTTTGCTACGCCTACTGAGGACAGGTCTTCAGAGGGGGAGGCAAGGGCAGCAGCAGGGCAGGTTGGAAGAGGCAGTGCGGTGGCCAGGGGTAGAGGCAGGGCCAGACCGAATAATCCACCAACTGTTTCCCAAAGCGCCCCCTCGCGCCATGCCACCCTGCAGAGGCCGAGGTGCTCAAAGGTCTGGCAGTTTTTCACTGAGAGTGCAGACGACCGACGAATAGTGGTGTGCAACCTTTGTCGCGCCAAGATCAGCCGGGGAGCCACTACCACCAGCCTCACCACCACCAGCATGCGCAGACATATGATGGCCAAGCACCCCACAAGGTGGGACGAAGGCCGTTCACCGCCTCCGCTTTGCACCGCTGCCTCTCCCCCTGTGCCCCAACCTGCCACTGAGATCCAACCCCCCTCTCAGGACACAGGCACTACCGTCTCCTGGCCTGCACCCACACCCTCACCTCCGCTGTGCTCGGCCCCATCCACCAATGTCTCTCAGCGCACCGTCCAGCCATCGCTAGCGCAAGTGTTGGAGCGCAAGCGCAAGTACGCCGCCACGCACCCGCACGCTCAAGCGTTAAACGTGCACATAGCCAAATTTATCAGCCTGGAGATGCTGCCGTATAGGGTTGTGGAAACGGAGGCTTTCAAAGGTATGATGGCGGCCGCGGCCCCACGCTACTCAGTTCCCAGTCGCCACTACTTTTCCCGATGTGCCGTCCCAGCCCTGCACAACCACGTCTCCCGCAACATTGTACGCGCCCTCACCAACGCGGTTACTGGCAAGGTCCACTTAACAACGGACACGTGGACAAGCACAGGCGGGCAGGGCCACTATATCTCCCTGATGGCACATTGGGTGAATTTAGTGGAGGCTGGGACAGAGTCAGAGCCTGGGACCGCTCACGTCCTACCCACCCCCAGAATTGCGAGCCCCAGCTCGGTGGTGGTATCTGCGGCGGTGTATGCTTCCTCCACTAAACCACCCTCCTCTTCCTCCTCCTACGCAACCTCTGTCTCGCAATCAAGATGTGTCAGCAGCAGCACGTCGCCAGCAGTCGGTGTCGCGTGGCGTGGCAGCACAGCGGTGGGCAAGCGTCAGCAGGCCGTGCTGAAACTACTCAGCTTAGGAGAGAAGAGGCACACGGCCCACGAACTGCTGCAGGGTCTGACAGAGCAGACCGACAGCTGGCTTGCGCCGCTGAGCCTCCAACCGGGCATGGTCGTGTGTGACAACGGCCGTAACCTGGTGGCGGCTCTGCAGCTCGGCAGCCTCACGCACGTGCCATGCCTGGCCCACGTCTTTAATTTGGTGGTTCAGTGCTTTCTGAAAAGCTACCCACGCTTGTCAGACCTGCTCGGAAAGGTGCGCCAGCTCTGCGCACATTTCCGCAAGTCCCACACGGACGCTGCCACCCTGCGCACCCTGCAACATCGGTTTCATCTGCCAGTGCACCGACTGCTGTGCGACGTGCCCACACGGTGGAACTCTACACTCCACATGTTGGCCAGGCTCTATGAGCAGCGTAGAGCTATAGTGGAATACCAACTCCAACATGGGCGGCACAGTGGGAGTCAGCCTCCTCAATTCTTTACAGAAGAGTGGGCCTGGTTGGCAGACATCTGCCAGGTCCTTGGAAACTTTGAGGAGTCTACCCAGATGGTGAGCGGGGATGCTGCAATCATTAACGTCACCATTCCTCTGCTATGCCTCTTGAGAAGTTCCCTGCAAAGCATAAAGGCAGACACTTTGCGTTCGGGAACAGAGGCGGGGGAAGACAGTATGTCGCTGGATAGTCAGAGCACCCTCCTGTCTATATCTCAGCGCGTTGAGGAGGAGGAGGAGGAGCATGAGGAGGATGAGGAGGAGAGGGAAGAGACATATTGGCCCAATGCTGAGGGTACCCATGCTGCTTGCCTGTCATCCTTTCAGCGTGTATGGCCTGAGGAGGAGGAGGATCCTGAAAGTGATCTTCCTAGTGCGGACAGCCATGTGTTGCGTACAGGTACCCTGGCACACATGGCTGACTTCATGTTAGGATGCCTTTCTCGTGACCCTCGCGTTACACGCATTCTGGCCACTACGGATTACTGGGTGTACACACTGCTCGACCCACGGTATAAGGAGAACTTTTCCACTCTCATACCCGAAGAGGAAAGGAGTTCCAGAGTGATGCTATACCACAGGACCCTGGCGGACAAACTGATGGTAAAATTCCCATCCGACAGCGCTAGTGGCCGAAGGCGCAGTTCCGAGGGCCAGGTAGCAGGGGAGGCGCAGAGATCAGGCAGCATGTACAGCACAGGCAGGGGAACACTCTCTAAGGCCTTTGACAGCTTTCTGGCTCCCCAGCAAGACTGTGTCACCGCTCCCCAGTCAAGGCTGAGTCGGCGGGAGCACTGTAAAAGGATGGTGAGGGAGTACGTAGCCGATCGCACGACCGTCCTCCGTGACGCCTCTGCCCCCTACAACTACTGGGTGACGAAGCTGGACACGTGGCCTGAACTCGCGCTGTATGCCCTGGAGGTGCTTGCTTGTCCTGCGGCTAGCGTCTTGTCAGAGAGGGTGTTTAGTGCGGCTGGGGGAATCATCACAGATAAGCGTACCCGCCTGTCAACCGACAGTGCCGACAGGCTTACACTCATCAAGATGAACAAAGCCTGGATTTCCCCAGACTTCTCTTCTCCAACAGTGGACAGCAGCGATACCTAAGCAATACGTAGGCTGCACCCGCGGATGGAAGCATCGTTCTCTATCACCATAAAAAATGTGGACCTTTTAGCTTCATCAATCTGTGTATAGTATTCATCCTCCTCCTCCTGCTCCTCCTCCTGAAACCTGACGTAATCACGCCGAACGGGCAATTTTTCTTAGGCCCACAAGGCTCAGTCATATAATTTTTGTAAACAATTTTTATACGTTTCAATGCTCATTAAAGCGTTGAAACTTGCACCTGAACCAATTTTTATTTTAACTGGGCTGCCTCCAGGCCTAGTTACAAATTAAGCCACATTAACCAAAGCGATTAATGGGTTTCACCTGCCCTCTTGGTTGGGCATGGGCAATTTTTCTGACGTACATTAGTACTGTTGGTACACCAATTTTTTGGGGCCCTCGCCTACAGTGTAATCCAATTAATTTTTGCCCACCTGCATTAAAGCTGATGTTACATCAACTGTGCTGGGCACTGCAATGGGATATATTTATGTACCGCCGGTGGGTTTCAGGGAGCCACCCATGCTGTGGGTCCACAGGGAGTTGTAATTGCATGTGTCTACTTCTAAAGAACCCCAGTCTGACTGGGGCATGCAGTGTGGGCCGAAGCCCACCTACATTTAATCGGACGTTACCTCAGCTGTGATGGGCACTGCAATGGGATATATTTATGTACAGCCGGTGGGTTCCAGGGAGCCACCCATGCTGTGGGTGCACACGGAATTCCCATTGCGGAGTTGTACCTGCCTGTGACTATTTATAAAAAACCGCGGTCTGACTGGGGCATGCAGACCCCTTGACAGAATGAATAGTGTGTGGCACATAGGTTCCCCATTGCTATGCCCACGTGTGCAGCTCCTGATGGCGGTGGCACAGGATTATATTTCTCATTGCTTCTGTACATCATTGTGGGCTATTGCCCAGACCCTTTTAAAGAGGGTCGCTGCCTAGCCGTGCCAACCCTCTGCAGTGTGTGCCTGCGGTTCCTCCTCATGGCAGACGTACTTATAAATAGACATGAGGGTGGTGTAGCATGAGGGCAGCTGAAGGCTGCGCAGGGACACTTTGGTGTGCGCTGTGGACACTGCGTCGTGCGGGGGGGGGGGGGGGGGGTTGGGCAGCATGTAACCCAGGAGACGTGGCAGCGGAGTGTCATGCAGGCAGTGATTGTGCTTTGTTGGAGGTAGTGCGCTGCGGAATAAGTTGGCGCTATACAAATAAAGATTATTATTATTATAGTGTGGTGCTTAGCTAAGGTATGCATTGCTAATGAGGGCTTTTCAGAAGTAAAAGTTGTTGGGAGGGGGGGGGCCCACTCTTGCCGCTATTGTGGCTTAATAGTGGGACCTGGGAACTTGAGATGTAGCCCAACATGTAGCCCCTCGCCTGCCCTATCCGTTGCTGTGTCGTTCCCATCACTTTCTTGAATTGCCCAGATTTTCACAAATGGAAACCTTAGTGAGCATCGGCGATATACAAAAATGCTCGGGTCGCCCATTGACTTCAATGGGGTTCGGTATTCGAAACGAACCCTCGAGCATCGCGATAATTTCGTCCTGAGTAACGAGCACCCGAGCATTTTGGTGCTCGCTCATCTCTAGTAATCTTCTTTCAGTTGTATCGCAGCAATTAGGATCATCAAAGATTTGATCCATAGTGGTAGTGAAGACAGCAAGACTGTCGAGGAGATTACTGTTGGTCTCTACATGCGGTGAGGCCCATGCAACCGCCTCATCAGTGAGGAGGTTGATGATAAAAAATACCTTCTTTCTGTCACTGGTTAAAAAAAAAGTTGGCTGCATCTGGAAATAAATCCGACATTTATTTAGGAAACCTCGGTATTGGCAACGATCCCCTGAACATTTTGCTGGCAGTGGCATGCAAATGTCTGGGACTGAGTTGTGCATCTCTAAGAGTTGTCTCTGTAACCCCTCGATCTCTTGTTGCATAGTAGCAACCCTTTCCTGGTAGGAGGCAAAAACTTCTTGGAGCTCTGTAACATGTTTCCTGAGCGTAGCCACTACAGACTTCATTTTGGGGTGTGATTATTTTGTAGCGGTTTCAGGCACTGGGTTGGAGCCTCAGGTGTAGCAGCCGCGGGTCTAGGGAGTAGTCAGGGAAAAGCCAGGAGTCAGCAACAGGAGGTCTCAGTTTGCAATACAGATGGATGAGGCAGATAGCGTAGTCAGAAGGGAAGCCAGGGGACGGTATCAGAAGGTCTCAGTAGAATCATAGAGGAGCAGGCAGAAATGGAGCTTAATCAAGGCTTGGAGCACAATAATCATGCAGTGCATACAGGGGCAGGTTTATATAAAGAGTTTAATTAGCCGCGGGGCTGGGACAGGTAAGTAGGAGCTAAACTAGCAGGAACATAGAACAGGGCTAGGTATGCAGGGGAATTTGTCCAAAGTCCTGGATGGAGGGAACTGCTGGCTGGAGTGCAAGAGGTCCTGGGTTCGAGTCCTGACAAAAGGTTCACTTGACCAAATCTACCTGCTCCCTTTATTAATATACCTAAGAAATGTGTGCATCTTGATGGAGCCTCTTTTGTCACGGGTCTACAGACTGTTCTTATAGCTATTATGGGGAGTAAAAAAGGTAGAGCAGCCCAGTGGAGTGGAAACTGGATAAGAGTGGAAGTAGGGAGCTACAAAAAGTTTTCTTGTTTATGAAAGGTGCTGCCCACCCAAGATGACATTCTACCCAATGGGTAAATGTGTAGGACAACAAGTGAGGGAAATAAAAAAACTCATTTTATGGAGTGCTGAATGTGGCGCAATCTTTAAAATGTGATAATTCTTGAGATTAGGTATTTTGTTAAAAAGATCTCTGTTTATTATTGAAAGCATCTTGTATACTGTACATGATTCAAGGTATGGGAACATCTTCCTCAGTACTTTCTGGGGTTGCACTATACAAAACATACATATATGGTATAGAGCCAAAATATAATAAAAAGTGACATGAGCAGTAGTTGCTAGCTAGAAATGAGTGAGCACCAAAATGCTCAGGTGCTCGTTGCTCGAGCCAAGCTTTTTGTAATGCTCGAGAGCTCGTTTTGAGTAACGAACCCCATTGAAGTCAATGGGAGACCTAAACATTTTTCATGCTCACCCATACTCGTTAGCTGCCATGAAAAACGATTCAGGGGTGCCGGCAGACCATTGTTCTTAATGGAGCCATAGGCAGCAGCCGCGGGTCCATTGAAAACCTGTGGGGAGGAGAGAGATATAATTTTCTCGGTGCTCGGCTCGAGTAACAAGTACTTCGAGTATGCTAATACTCGGATGAGCATGCTCGCTCATCTCTATTGCTAGCACATAATACTTTATATAGACATGAGTGAATGATATATTATGTCCTATCAACTACTATTCTGGGACCCAAACGAGGCCTAGTGGCTCTCCAAAGGTATTGGTCATGTTTTTGTCATTTGTTCTATAGATTTAGGCTGTGGGTTGGTATTATTATTAGAGATGAGCGAGCACCAAAATGCTCGGGTGCTCGTTACTCGGGACAAAATTATCGTGATGCTCGAGGGTTCGTTTCGAGTAACGAACCCCATTGAAGTCAATGGGAGACTCAAACATTTTTGTATATCAACGATGCTCGCTAAGGTTTCCATTTGTGAATATCTGGGCAATTCAAGAAAGTGATGGGAACGACACAGCAACGGATAGGGCAGGGCTACATGTTGGGCTGCATCTCAAGTTCCCAGGTCCCACTATTAAGCCACAATAGCGGCAAGAGTGGGCCCCCCCCTCCCAACAACTTTTACTTCTGAAAAGCCCTCATTAGCAATGCATACCTTAGCTAAGCACCACACTACCTCCAACAAAGCACAATCACTGCCTGCATGACACTCCGCTGCCACTTCTCCTGGGTTACATGCTGCCAACCCCTCACCCCCCCCCCCCCCCGCACGACGCAGTGTCCACAGCGCACACCAAAGTGTCCCTGCGCAGCCTTCAGCTGCCCTCATGCCACACCACCCTCATGTCTATTTATAAGTGTGTCTGCCATGAGGAGGAACCGCAGGCACACACTGCAGAGGGTTGGCACGGCTAGGCAGCGACCCTCTTTAAAAGGGGCGGGGCGATAGCCCACAATGCTGTACAGAAGCAATGAGAAATATAATCCTGTGCCACCGCCATCAGGAGCTGCACACGTGGGCATAGCAATGGGGAACCTATGTGCCACACACTATTCATTCTGTCAAGGTGTCTGCATGCCCCAGTCAGACCGCGGTTTTTTATAAATAGTCACAGGCAGGTACAACTCCGCAATGGGAATTCCGTGTGCACCCACAGCATGGACGGCTCCCTGGAACCTACCGGCGGTACATAAATATATCCCATTGCAGTGCCCAGCACAGCTGAGGTAACGTCAGCTTTAATGCAGGTGGGCCAAAAATTAATTGGATTACACTGTAGACGAGGGCCCCAAAAAATTAGTGTACCAACAGTACTAATGTACCTCAGAAAAATTGCCCATGCCCAACCAAGAGGGCAGGTGAAACCCATTAATCGCTTTGGTTAATGTGGCTTAATTTGTAACTAGGCCTGGAGGCAGCCCAGTTAAAATAAAAATTGGTTCAGGTGCAAGTTTCAACGCTTTAATGAGCATTGAAACGTATAAAAATTGTTTACAAAAATTATATGACTGAGCCTTGTGGGCCTAAGAAAAATTGCCCGTTCGGCGTGATTACGTGAGGTTTCAGGAGGAGGAGCAGGAGGAGGAGGAGGAATATTAGACACAGATTGATGAAGCAAAAATGTCCCCGTTTTTGATGGTGATAGAGAACAATGCTTCCATCCGCGGGTGCAGCCTACGTATTTCTTAGGTATCGCTGCTGTCCGCTGGTGGAGAAGAGAAGTCTGGGGGAATCCAGGCTTTGTTCATCTTTATGAGTGTAAGCCTGTCGGCACTGTCGGTTGACAGGCGGGTACGCTTATCTGTGATGATTCCCCCAGCCGCACTAAACACCCTCTCTGACAAGACGCTAGCCGCAGGACAAGCAAGCACCTCCAGGGCATACAGCGCGAGTTCAGGCCACGTGTCCAGCTTCGACACCAAGTAGTTGTAGGGGGCAGAGGCGTTACGGAGGACGGTAGTGCGATCGGCTACGTACTCCCTCACCATCCTTTTACAGTGCTCCCGCCGACTCAGCCTTGACTGGGGAGCGGTGACACAGTCTTGCTGGGGAGCCAGAAAGCTGTCAAAGGCCTTGGAGAGTGTTCCCCTGCCTGTGCTGTACATGCTGCCTAATCTCCGCGCCTCCCCTGCTACCTGGACCTCGGAACTGCGCCTTCTGCCACTAGCGCTGTCGGATGGGAATTTTACCATCAGCTTGTCCGCCAGGGTCCTGTGGTATAGCATCACTCTCGAACCCCTTTCCTCTTCGGGTATCAGAGTGGAAAGGTTCTCCTTATACCGTGGGTTGAGCAGTGTGTACACCCAGTAATCCGTAGTGGCCAGAATGCGTGTAACGCGAGGGTCACGAGAAAGGCATCCTAACATGAAGTCCGCCATGTGTGCCAGGGTACCTGTACGCAACACATGGCTGTCCTCACTAGGAAGATCACTTTCAGGATCCTCCTCCTCCTCCTCCTCAGGCCATACACGCTGAAAGGATGACAGGCAAGCAGCATGGGTACCCTCAGCAGTGGGCCAAGCTGTCTCTTCCCCCTCCTCCTCATCCTCCTCATGCTCCTCCTCCTCCTCCTCAACGCGCTGAGATATAGACAGGAGGGTGCTCTGACTATCCAGCGACATAAAGTCTTCCCCCGGCTCTGTTTCCGAGCGCAAAGCGTCTGCCTTTATGCTTTGCAGGGAACTTCTCAAGAGGCATAGCAGAGGAATGGTGACGCTAATGATTGCAGCATCCGCGCTCACCATCTGGGTAGACTCCTCAAAGTTTCCAAGGACCTGGCAGATGTCTGCCAACCAGGCCCACTCTTCTGTAAAGAATTGAGGAAGCTGACTCCCACTGCGCCGCCCATGTTGGAGTTGGTATTCCACTATAGCTCTACGCTGCTCATAGAGCCTGGCGCACCTTTCCGAGCAGGTCTGACAAGCATGGGTAGCTTTTCAGAAAGCGCTGAACCACCAAATTAAAGACATGGGCCAGGCATGGCACGTGCGTGAGGCTGCTGAGCTGCAGAGCCGCCACCAGGTTACGGCCGTTGTCACACACGACCATGCCCGGTTGGAGGCTCAGCGGCGCAAGCCAGCGGTCGGTCTGCTCTGTCAGACCCTGCAGCAGCTCGTGGGCCGTGTGCCTCTTATCTCCTAAGCTGAGTAGTTTCAGCACGGCCTGCTGATGCTTGCCCACCGCTGTGCTGCCAAGCCGCGCGACACAGACTGCTGCCAACGTGCTGCTGCTGACACATCTTGATTGTGAGACAGAGGTTGCGATGGAGGAGGAGGAGGGTGGTTTAGTGGAGGAAGCATACACCGCCGCAGATACCACCACCGAGCTGGGGCCCGCAATTCTAGGGGTGGGTAGGACGTGAGCGGTCCCAGGCTCTGACTCTGTCCCAGCCTCCACTAAATTCACCCAATGTGCCGTCAGGGAGATATAGTGGCCCTGCCCGCCTGTGCTTGTCCACGTGTCCGTTGTTAAGTGGACCTTGGCAGTAACTGCGTTGGTGAGGGCGCGTACAATGTTGCGGGAGACGTGGTCGTGCAGGGCTGGGACGGCACATCGGGAAAAGTAGTGGCGACAGGGAACTGAGTAGTGCGGGGCCGCCGCCGCCATCATACCTTTGAAAGCCTCCGTTTCCACAACCCTATATGGCAGCATCAGGCTGATAAATTTGGCTGTGTGCACGTTTAACGCTTGAGCGTGCGGGTGCGTGGCGGCGTACTTGCGCTTGCGCTCCAACACTTGCGCTAGCGACGGCTGGACGGTGCGCTGAGAGACATTGGTGGATGGGGTCGAGGACAGCGGAGGTGAGGGTGTGGGTGCAGGCCAGGAGACGGTAGTGCCTGTGTCCTGAGAGGGGGGTTGGATCTCAGTGGCAGGTTGGGGCACAGGGGGAGAGGCAGCGGTGCAAACCAGAGGCGGTGAACGGCCTTCGTCCCACCTTGTGGGGAGCTTGGCCATCATATGTCTGCGCATGCTGGTGGTGGTGAGGCTGGTGGTGGTGGCTCCACGGCTGATCTTGGCGCGATAAACCTTGCACACCACAGTTCGTCGGTCGTCTGCACTCTCAGTGAAAAACTGCCACACCTTTGAGCACCCCGGCCTCTGCAGGGTGGCATGGCGCGAGGCGGCGCTTTGGGAAACAGTTGGTGGATTATTCGGTCTGGCCCTGCCTCTACCCCTGGCCACCGCACTGCCTCTTCCAACCTGCCCTGCTGCTGCCCTTGCCTCCCCCTCTGAAGACCTGTCCTCAGTAGGCGTAGCAAACCAGGTGGGGTCAGTCACCTCATCGTCCTGCTGCTCTTCCTCCGAATCCTCTGTGCGCTCCTCCCTCGGACTTACTGCCCTTACTACTACCTCACTGATAGACAACTGTGTCTCATCGTCATCGTCCTCCTCACCCACTGAAAGCTCTTGAGACAGTTGCCGGAAGTCCCCAGCCTCATCCCCCGGACCCCGGGAACTTTCCAAAGGTTGGGCATCGGTCACGACAAACTCCTCCAGTGGGAGAGGATTCGTAACCATTGCTGCCCATTCTGGGCAGGGGCCCGAGAACTGTTCCTGGGAGTCTGCCTGCTCCTCAGAATGTGTCATTGTAATGGAGTCAGGAGGCTGGGAGGAAGGAGGAGCAGCAGCCAGAGGATTCAGAGTTGCAGCAGTGGACAGCGCAGAAGTCTGGGTGGTCGATAGATTGCTGGATGCACTTTCTGCCATCCACGACAGGACCTGCTCACACTGCTCATTTTCTAATAAAGGTCTACCGCGTGGACCCATTAATTGTGAGATGAATGTGGGGACGCCAGAAACGTGCCTCTCTCCTAATCCCGCAGCGGTTGGCTGCGATACACCTGGATCAGGAGCTCGGCCTGTGCCCACACCCTGACTTGGGCCTCGGCGTCCTCGGCTGCGTCTACGTCCTCTAGGCCTACCTCTACCCCTCAGCATGGTGTATTACCAGTAGTGCAGAAACAGAACGCTGTAATTAAATGTGCCGCTTATTGGCCTGTGGTTGGAGGCTGACTTCGCTTACGGAACGCACAGCAGAGCTAGGAAAGAATTTTGCGCAAGCCTGCTGTAACACTTAGCTGGCTGCGTATGAATTAGGAGAACTACCCCCATTAGAGACCCAGTACACTGAGGACGGTCACAGGCAGCCCAAATAGATTTTTTTTCCCAAATGTTTTTGGAAAGGCCCACTGCCTATATACACTAAATATGTCTTCTGTCCCTGCCTCACCACTACTGGCCCTGGACAATGTAAAATTACTGCAGACTGTTTCACTGTGGACAGGAATACAGCGGTGATGTAACAGGCAGCACAGAGCCAGGAAAGAATTTTGCGCAAGCCTGCTGTAACACTTAGCTGGCTGCGTATGAATTAGGACAACTACCCCCAGCAGAGACCCAGTACACTGAGGACGGTCACAGGCAGCCCAAATAGATTTTTTTCCCCAAATGTTTTTGGAAAGGTCCACTGCCTATATACACTAAATATGTCTTCTGTCCCTGCCTCACCACCACTACTGGCCCTGGACAATGTAAAATTACTGCAGGACGCAATGCTCTGCACGGCCGATATACAAAAAAAAAAAAAATGTGCAACACTGCAAAAAGCAGCCTCCACAGTACTGCACACGGTTAGATGTGGCCCTAAGAAGGACCGTTGGGGTTCTTGAAGCCTAAAATAACTCCTAACTCTCTCCCTATAGCAGCTCCGGCACCAGCAGCACTGTCCCTGATCTATGTCAGAATGCATCTGTGGCGAGCCGCGGGAGGGGCCGATTTATATACTCGGGTGACACCTGATCTCGCTAGCCACTCACTGCAGGGGGGTGGTATAGGGCTTGAACGTCACAGGGGGAAGTTGTAATGCCTTCCCTGTCTTTCTATTGGCCAGAAAAGCGCGCAAACGTCTCAGAGATGAAAGTGAAAGTAACTCGAACATCGCGTGGTACTCGTTACGAGTAACGAGCATCTCAAACACGCTAATACTCGAACGAGTATCAAGCTCGGACGAGTACGTTCGCTCATCTCTAATTGTTATGTGTTGTGGGTGTATAATTAAAAGAAAGAAATCCGTATTTGTATTTTATTTGTATGTTTATTGTTTACAAGTATGATTGGTCGGTGTTGGCAGTGGACCAGGGGATGGGTAGAGGGTAACGCATACGTGTTTTAAAAAAATGTATATTACTAATGTGTTTTTTCTTAAACGTCTTCTGGGGGCGCAGGAGTGTTTTTTGACAAACAGTGTATATGCACAAAGTTGACAACCTTTTTAAAATGTAGACAACTCCATTGACACTCTTATATCTAGTACAGGACTAAAGGGGCGGAGCATGACACAGATTCTTTCTTTGGCTGATATTCATCTTGAGTCATGCTCCGCCCCCTCAGGCATTACAGTAGGCATAACAGTGTATCAGAGTGTCCCTTTAATTTTCTTTCCTTGTATAAGGCAAGTAACAACTTTTCTTTCTGCTTCTGTTTGTAATGTATTCTCGGACCGCTTCTTCCATGGCAGTACTATGCCCATAAGTTACATTACAGTGGGTACTGCGGGTGGTCCCCAGCTCTCCTGTTTTCTTATTTGGCGGAGCCCCCACTGTCTACTTCCTGTCATCTATAATCTATGAGCTGAGAATTTATTACCCTCTCCCCATCATGGAAGTGCAAAGAGACCTGTGCCAGGCAGGCAATGACCTGTGAGCCTGGAGCTCCAGCACCGCACAGGAAATCTCCTGTTACATTGTAACTTATGATAGAAACCGCTGCTGGATCAATACGAGATTTACTGGAGACGCTGCTCACAGCAGAAGAACCAGAAGTCCCAGAGGTGATATAACTGAACGGAGGATGAGAGTCATGAGTCCTTTCCTTTCTTAGTTTGTACTTTCTTCACAGCATCACCTCAATGTCTGACCCAAGCTTCAACAATGTAATTATACGTTGACATGCCAAAAGTCCTGGGATAGCGGTACGTATATTGATAATGAAGTGGCGTAACGTCACATGACGCTTGGGAATGCCCACACCTGTGAGATGTTGCCGTGTTTCTTTTTTGGTTAATTTTTGCCAAAAGAGACACAGTGTCTTATTTTCGGGTGGGGGTGGGGGGTTATACTCACCTGGTCCGAAGCATCTGGGACCCTGGCGCTGCTGATCTCCGGCAGCAATGAGGCAGGCTGCAGTGTCCTCGGCATTCACACAGAACTCTCCTTCTGGTGACGGGGATTTAAATAACCCGCCTTAGCAATCGAGTGCTGTGATTGGCTCACGAGCGTCATGGCCCAGCCAATCACAGCCATTCAGTGGTGTCATTCACTAAATGGCTGTGAATGATTGAGCACCGGCTCTGATTGGCTGGCACTCAGTTCAATCACAGCACTCACTTGCTGGAGGAGGGGTATTCAAAGCCCTGCCACCAGAAGGAGAATTCTGTGTCAGTGCAGAGGACACGGCAGCCTGCCGTAGCCTCGGAGATCAGCGCAAGAGACTCAGACACCGCCAGCTATGTGAGTATTGATGTTTTGTTTTTTAATTTGTTGGGGCTTATTTTGGGGGGAAGGCTTATATTTCAAGACCCCCCTCCATCCCTGAAAATAGGGGTAGGGCTTATTATCGGGGTAGGGCTTATTTTAGGGGGGAAATTGTATCTTGTGAGGTTGAACACTGGCCAGTGGGCTAATGGCAAGGCAAGGTGAACTATCAGAGCTGGCAGGAGGTGTAACAGTAGGCGCCAGATGGATGGGATGTTCTATTTCTGAAGTTGCTCATGCATTTGAAATTCCTTGATCCACAGTGCCATGTGTGTACCGGGATTATGTCATAGAAGGCATTACCAACCACAGTGGACAGCACAGCGTTCTTTACCTTCCATCAGATATGGGAGCAGAAGACCCACCATAGAGCCTCTGTCATCACCACGACACCAGACAGCGCCTCACCTGGGCTTGTGAGGTTGTAACTGGACCCTAGAGGACTGGCAATATGTGGTGTGGTCCAATAAGTCACAGTACCAATTGTTTTAGACTGATGATAGAGTTCATGTGTGGTGCAGACCCCATGAAGCCATGGACCTCAGGCTGGTGGGGCTCAATACTGCTGGGGTGGTGTGTTCTCATGGTATGGGTTGGGTTCACTGGTCTACCTGAGCACATCATTGACCGATGCCCGCTACATTTCCCTGCTTGGTGATCATTTGCAGCCCTTCATGGACACAATTATATATTTCAGCAGGATGATGCACTATGCCATTGGGCCCAAGTTGTCCAGAAGTGGTTCAAGGAGCATTCTGAAGAGTTCCTATGAATGGCACAGTCTGCATGACCCAATTGAGTATTTATGGGATGTGGTGGAGAAGTCATTTCACACCTGAGATCCTGCACCTAGAAATACCCTGGAGCTGTGGGGGGGGGGAGGGGGGGCATCAAGACGGCTCAACATGCCTCCAGATGTCTTCCATCCACCTGTGGAATTGATACCATGTCAACTTGTTGCTCTTCGCCAGGAAATAGCCTACATGATATTAATTCCTGCCCCATAAATTTTGGCATGTCAGCGTGTTATAGGAAAAAATGAAAAAGGAAAATGTGCTGCTCCCCCGTGGGTCACAAAAAGGAACACGGACAATCCTTGGAGTGGGGCCGTAATCCACTGAAATAGTGAGCAGACGGCTGTATGTCTCTACATATTTTTATGATTATCCCACAATAAAGCATTAAGGATTTTATATCATTGCTGGATTATTTTGCCTTCTTTCATGTCAGTGTATTATACCAGTGATGTCATCACCAAGGGGCGGGTCTGTGACTACCTCTAAGACATGATATAAAGGCTGGTTGTCAGCAGTAACCTCTCACTCGTTGGTAAACGAAAGGCTAAGTTTATCGCCATTACTGAAGATTTCCTGTATACACAAACAGTGTGGGAATCCTAATTAAAGGGACGCGATGAAGGGACCTTCATTAACTGGGAACTTTTTATTGTAATGAATCGCTTTATTCGCCCCTAATTAAGGCTCTTCAGATGTTAATGAAAAGTTGTATAAATGGGACGATGAATATTTAGGGCCCGTTGTATTATTTCGTCACAGTGAGGGTTCTCAGGTAATCTCTAAAACGTAACCTTTATTCAAAGTCTCAAATAAAAAGGATTTGTTGGTTCAAAATCCTAGCTTACAGACACACGAACAGAAAAAAGGATATCAAATCTAACCCCTATCAACTGATGGGGAAAGAACAACCAATGAGCCACCTTTGAAAAAGTGTCTGGTAACAATAGTACCGGGAAATCAAAAATTCCCAATTCTTTTCAAGTTTCTAGTCTCAAAAAAAAACTTGAGATTAAAGATATAGTGAAGTTTGGCTCAATGGAACTAAACGTAATGTTCCCACCTTCGTGAACAAATACTGCAGCTGTTCAATATAGATGAATGCTGTCCATTTCATCAACAGGCCGTGGCCGTGTATCAAGGTAGGGAGATACCCTTCATCCACTCAGAGGAGATAGACGATCCTATCACTAGGTAAAGATAAACAAGCCCAGTTTCCCCCAGAATAGAGTTGCAGGAACAAAATAAAAAATGGCAGCAACCAGCCTCAGTGGTACCCTACCTTGGGACCTACATTTCAATCTTATTCCTGCAACTTTATTCTGGGGGTAACTGGGCTTATCTGTCCTCATTAAGTGATAGGATCGTCTATCTCCTCCTAGTTAAAGGGGTTCTGACATCAAAAAAAAAAAAATTGTACTCACCTTGCCTGGCCTGGCCCGATCGCCAGGCATGTCCCCTCCAGCCGGCATCTTCTTCTGTGCCTTTAAAGCAGAGCAGGAGCGGTCAAAAAGACCGCTTCCTGCTCTGGTCCGTCCGTCAGGCACTTCCGAGGTCAACGGACGGACCGCCACAGCAAGCACGTCACAAGCAGTGCTTGCTGTGGGCGGCCCGTCCGTCCGGCTGAACTCCGGAGTGCTGCGCATGCGCAGTGGAGACGCAGCCCGTCCTGACTCCTGTCAGAGGGCACCTCTCCACTGCGCATGCGCGCGATCCCGGAGCGGCGCGGCTCGTGCAGACAGAAGAGGAGGAGCAGCGCCTGCTGGGAGATGACCCCCCGATGTCAACAACAACAGAAGACAAGGTAAGTGTTATCTTTTTATGCTTTAGCAGCCATTAAACCATGGGTTCCCTGGGTCCATTAGGCAGACCAGGGAACAATGGCTGCTAAAGCATAAAAACATTATTCATGTCAGAACCCCTTTAAAGAAGGGTAGCTCCCCACTCTGGGACTTACCGATTACTTTATAGCTGACCTATTGATTCATAAGTCTGATGGTTCCTGATGAAGCTACGTTACCCGAACCCGTTACCCGTTGAACCCAATTAAGAACCTATTTAGCAGCTTGAGGCACTGCACTTTTTTGGCCTGTTGTTTGCCATAGGCTCACAGAGATTTTGTGTTGAGCCGTAGTGATTGACTATTGTCAGCTTTGTATTTATTATTTTTTCTTCGACTAGCCGTAAAAAGTGTGCTAAATTACATTCTTGATACACAGCCACGGCCTGTTGATGAAACGGACAGCATTCATCTATATTGAACAGCTGCAGTATTTGTTCACGAAGGTGGGAACATTACGTTTAGTTCCATTGAGCCAAACTTCACTATATCTTTAATCTCAAGTTTTTTTTTGAGACTAGAAACTTGAAAAGAATTGGGAATTTTTGATTTCCCGGTACTATTGTTACCAGACACTTTTTCAAAGGTGGCTCATTGGTTGTTCTTTCCCCATCAGTTGATAGGGGTTAGATTTGATATCCTTTTTTCTGTTCGTGTGTCTGTAAGCTAGGATTTTGAACCAACAAATCCTTTTTATTAGAGACTTTGAATAAAGGTTACGTTTTAGAGATTACCTGAGAACCCTCACTGTGACGAAATAATTATACAGCCAGGTGTTCTTCCTGCTACTGTGAAACCAGTTGTATTATTTAACATCAGATCAGCGAGGGAACATTTAATTATTGACGTAGGTAAACATCTCAGAACATTCCGCATTATTATGATGGAGGCTACAATGCTGGGGGGGGCGGGGGTAATGGTATTACAGTGGATGGGCCAGGAGGAATTAAAGGAATGTCTGAACTTCTTCACTTACCAGGCCTCATTTATCAACACTGTCTAAAAGAAAGACCAACCAATCATTTTATCTCAACCTTATATAAGGCACTCGTCAGGCGCCACATAGAATACTGCGTACAGTTCTGGACACCGGTGCTCAGGAAAGATGCTGCAATGCTTGTGGGGGTTTAAAGAAGGGCAACTAAATTAATCAAAGGTTGATCCAGGGATTATCCTGACTGCCATTATGGAGTTGGGAAGGAATTTATTCCCCCAAATGGGCCAATTTGCTTCTGCCTCTTTGAGGTTTTCTTGCCTTGCTCTGGATCAACAAGGAGGAAGGGGGGGGGGGGGGGGGCATTGAAACAGGCTGAACTCGATGGACATTGTCTTCATTCAGCCTAACATACTATGTTACTACATAACCTACCATACAGTGCTAAACAGCAGTACATTAGTGCCCACATAATACTGTCATACCATACTGACATAATACCACCATTAAACACCTACATACATCACAGTTCCGCATACACTTTATGGAAATTATCCTCATGATTCCGGAGTGAGGATAAAATTACATGAAAAAGTTTCTGTAGATCAATTTCAGTGTAAATCTACATAAGTTGGGAAAATCCAGCGATCCACATGACTTTCAATGAGGTCTTTTCATTAGTGCTAGACTAGCTGAGGCCAGGATTTCACTGCCAACCATATGGGGTTTCTCATGTAATGGTGTGGAGAGTATAAAGAGAATGGTGTAATGGAGAAAAACATCCATCAGAAGTGGATCCTGTGGATGGAAACAAGTCAGAAAGGGGTCAAAGGAGGATGTCAGGAATCATGCTGACCAACACAGTCAGGAGTAGCTGAATACAACAATGGAGCTCCAACTAACGTGTCTGAATGCACAACTCAGCATTCCTTAGCAAGGATGGACCATAACAGCAGACAACAAGTTTCAAGCCATTAAGTCTAGAATTGAAGGAAAACTGTTGACAACACAAAATTAGGAGGGATAGCTAACACCCAAGAAGAGAGAGAGAGGATTCAGAAGGATCTGGAAACGTTTAAGCATTGGGCGTAAACTAACAAAATGGTATTTAACAGGGAAAAATGCAAAGTCCTACATCTGGGCAAGAAAAATGAAAAAAGCACATACAGAATGGGAGGAATTGGGCTAAGCAGCAGCACATGTGAAAAAGACTAGGTATACTAATAGATCATAGACTGGACATGAGTCAACAATGTGATGCAGCAGCCAAAAAGGCAAACACAATTCTGGGATGTATTAAGAGAAGAATAGAGTCTAGATCTCGTGAGGTCATTATCCCCCTCTACTATTCCTTAGTCAGACCTTATCTGGAATACTGGGTCCAGTTCTGGACACCGCACTTTAAAAAAGACATAGACAAGCTGGAGCAAGTTCAGAGAAATGCTACCAGGATGGTGAGCGGTCTGCAAATCATGTCCTATGAGGAACACTTCTATTAGAAAAAAAACTTTCTGACAGTGAGGGTGATGAATGAGGGGAACAGGTTGCCACGGGAGGTGGTGAGTTCTTTCATGGAAGTCTTCAAAAAGAGTCTGGACAGACTACAGTAAATCCTGCATTGAGCCGGGGGTTGGACCCGATGACCCTGGAGGTCCCTTCCAACTCTACCATTCTAGGATTCTGAAAGTGGAAAGGAAAGATAGTAGCCGATAGAGCACAAAACTTGGATCATGAAGGCAGCACGGAACGGCTCAGATTAGGGATCGCTTCTCACAGAAAACATCCACAACCTGTAAGGTATAAGGAAGAGATACATGAGGTGCGGGATGAGTAAGAGTCGTGACTGTGGGAGCTGACAATACATAAGGGAGGCGGGTACGAGATGTCTGCACTCTTTTTCCTGTACTCTTCCGGTTTGACTGTAGAATTTTCTGCATGGAAGCCATCTGTGAAACGCATCTATTACGGGTTTTGCCGCTAATCTGCACACAGATCTCTCCCCGCCCCCCCCCCCCCCCCCCGTTACCCCCCGCTCGCCCCACCGAGTACGCTCTGACAAGAATGCAGTTACTCGAGAAGAGCGAGGCTCGCTCGAGTAACTGACTTATCCGAGCGTGCTCGCTCATCTCTAATCAATAGGCATGCAGCAGATGTAGAATCCACAGCGTTTTACACATCTCGTGCAAATGCCAATGCTGTGGAATTTCCGCAGCAAAATCCGCTGTGTTAGAAGCCGCCCTAAATGAAGATGGTTCTTATAATCCATGAACCAGGAGGAAACGTCTTGGAGGCGTCTCTGAGGATATCGATTTAACATCTAATTGAGTCACAGCATTCCCGCCAACGTGCGCAGCACCGAGGGCCGAGCGGCGGCCGCTCAGCCTCCCATGTTGATTAAATTTAATAGTCCCGGTTTACCATTTGAAGTGAAGGATCGTTAGACAGACTTGCAGTATTGAGATGTTTGGCGCTCAGCACATTGTGGTTGTGATTGTGCCAGAGACATCAATCAGACAGTCAACGTTTTTTAGCGTTTCAGGGCTTTATAAGAGCTGCCTGCACTGAATCCACAAGCAGCTTGGGCAGGAAGAGTCGCTGCCATAGGGAGATACATTATGCGTTATTCTCTGAGCAACGGCTGATTTATAACCTCACTGATTCTTATTGCAGGATTTCAGCCTTTCGTAGCAGCCGGTGGCTCAGCTGACACTTGTAATGAGCCAGAGTGGGAGGTAAGTCTCACAGTGACTAAAGACTCTAACTCCTATCCCAGTGAATAATGGGGGTCAAGATGGTATGTGCTGGACTCTGCTCCTAGGATGAATGTTACAGTGTAGAGTGGTGTGGGGCTCACAATGGAAAGGAGCTCCAGGGTTTAGGAAACTTACAGCCAAAGTTACCTTTATTATATCTTCAGGTGGCAAATAGGGCGATATTCCTTACAGTCAGTTTCCAACATCCAAGTTCAGTGGTGGTGACTGGAGATACCGTTGCTACTAGGGCCCTGGGATGAATCCTACAACATTGTATTTGGCACCCTTCCACATGATGACTTTTCTTTAAGCAGTTGTCTGCACTTGTTGCTACACTTCATTTGCTTTCCTTTCACTTTTTTGAAGATTGTGGAACTGTGCAAGGATTTAATAACCTCTGGAGACCTCCAGCAGCTTACAGCTGAGTGGCTGAGAAGCAGGACAAATACACATCATCAGAGTCAGGACTCTTTCCCACGACCGTATATCAGCCCTCCGTTTCATGGCCGCCCAATATACGCTGTGATCTGATGCATTGGATTCCAATGCATCAGATCACATGGCCGTATTCCTGATACGTAAAAGCGCCCGGCCGGCCGATATAGCGCCGGGCCCAAAAGATAGTCCTGGAACTATCTTTTGGGCCGGAATACGTCGGCCACTGCATGGGTTCCTATGGGAGCCCATGGCAGCGGCCTGCTAAACTCCCTCCCTCTGGTCTCCTCCCATTGCTGGCTGCAGACAAGGGGCGTGATGTGGACGGAGCAAAGCTCCCACCCTCTCCCCGCCCCTTGTCCATAGCCATCAATGGGAGGAGGCAGAACGGGACGGCAATTAGCTCCACCTCCACTCCGCCCCCTCCCATAGCAAAGAATGAGCGTGGAGGACAGCAGAGGTGAGCCTGCGATGGGGAGAGAGTAGAAAGGGGAGACGGCACGGTGACCTCAGTGCATATGCACCGGGGGCCCATGCCATGTGAACGGGCGCGCAAACGTTAGATTTGTGCGCCCGTTCACAAGAGTCTACGCCCCAGATGATAGCATTTATCCGGCCGATATACGCCCGTGGGAAAGAGGCCTTATAAACAGTTCTATGCCACTACTTGCCCAGAATTGTATTAAAGGAGATGTCTCAAGGCAGCAGTGAAATTTTTTTTTTTTGCCCAGTCCCCCTTCTTCAGCATACATTACTAAGTACCTGTCAGAACCGGCAACTCTCGGGGCCGCCGGGCCCGCACCACCGGTCCGGCCACCCGGGGTACAGGAGCACGGCGCAGAGGTACCCCGGTTCTTGTGATCTCCCCGGGCCGCTGTAAGACTGGTCGCCGCCGGGTTGCTAGGGAGGCAGCTGGTGCTTCTAGTCGCTTGACTACCAGGCTGGCTTCCCTGGTAACTGTCTGTGCAGTGAGACTGGGGGCGTGCCCCCAGCACCGCCCTGATTAGCCCTGCTGCTGTCAGGCTCCCCGCCCCAATCAGCTTCTGGGGCGGGAGCGCTGACAGCATTTAAATAGGTGTGTTTTCCTCTCAGGCCTTGCCAGTGTTAGTTTGGTTCTCCAGCTGCACCCGCGTTTATCCTGACTGCTCTTGTGACCTCGGCTTTTCTGACACCTGCTTTTGGACTTGACTACGTTTTTGCCTGACCCCTCCGTACTGCGTACCCTCTTGTTGCCTACCCGGATTGTCTGACCATTCTACCGTTGCTTGTCTCAGTGTCTGTTTGTCTCCCGTGTCCCGCTTCCCTAGTGAGGGTAGGGACCGTCGCCCAGTTGTCGCCCTGGGGGGTAGCCCAGGGGGGCAAGTAGGCAGGGACAGGGGTTGCGGGATATCTCAGGGACCCCCATATCCCGGACACTGTCCTGACAGTAACACTGGCCGAACTAAGGTCAGACCCTTGCATCCGCCCGGCAACTTTGAGCCCCTCGATGGAGGCCGTGGCGGCTGTAGCGAACCAGGTCCAGGTCCTTACGACCCTTGCCCAGGACCTAACAGCCCGCTTGCAGCCACGGGAACAAGTGGCAGCTGCAGGCCCCATGCAGCCCTCGTCCGCTCCAGGAACGATGTCAGAACCTCGAGCCACGCTTCCGGATTGCTTCTCCGGAGAGAGAGATCAGTTTTTTGCATTTAGAGAGAGCTGCAAGCTCTACTTTGATCTCCGCCCCCACTCCTCTGGTACTGAATACCAGAAAGTGGGAATCGTAATTACCCGCCTGAGGGGAGAGCCCCAGAATTGGGCTTTCTCGCTACCAGCTGGCTCTCCAGCCCGACTATCCCTTGACGCCTTTTTTTTCGCCCTGGGTCAAATTTATGACGAACCCGACCGGGCGGGCTACGCAGTCTCCAAACTTCTGGCCCTGCGCCAGGGTTGTAAGATGGCGGAGGACTACTGTTCCCAATTCCGTCAACATTGTACGGAATCCCGGTGGAACGATGCCGCCCTAAAAGACTTATTTTTGACCGGTCTGTCTGAGGGTCTCAAGGACCTACTTGTGGCCCACCCAGAGCCTAAAACCCTGGAGCAAGCCATGTCGCTGGCTATTCGAGCCGACCGACGTTTGAGGGCCAGACACGCCGCTCGGACCACCCCACTCCCCACGTCTACTTCTTCGACTGACCCGACCTTTTACCCTCCCACCACCGAGGCCATGGAGCTGGGAGCCGTGAACCCCGAGCAACGACGGGAACACCGCCTGAAGAAGAACCTCTGCTTCTACTGTGGGGAGCCGGGTCACCGCATTGCTACCTGCGCTAAGAAGCCACGGCAGGAAGAACTCCCGCTCCTAGGCAGTTATCGGGGGGACTGTCTAGGAGCCAAGGTACTCCCTGTGTTGTCCAAAATGTTAGTGCCTTGCACCCTAGAATTTCATGCTTTCCACCGTACTGGGCAAGCCTTTGTTGATTCGGGGGCTGCGGCTAATTTCGTTAACTTTAATTTCGTTGCTCAACTGTCCGGGGTTTTGTTACGTTTAGAAACTCCGATTCTGGTTTCAGGAGTGGACTCCACTCCTTTGCAAGCAGGGGTGGTTAATCTGGTGACCCCTGAAGTAAGGTTTACTATAGGAGCCTTACACGTGGAAACCTGCACCTTTCTAGTGATGAGAGATTTGTCTGTGGACGTCGTCCTAGGCCTCCCCTGGCTCCGGGAGCACAACCCGGTAGTAAATTGGGACACGTTGGAACTGGTAAAGTGGGGTCCCCGCTGTGCCAACCACCTTTGTGCGGTGAAGGTGGGAATCTCCACCTGCGAGGGGAGCCCCCTACCAGAATACCTCTCCGAGTTTTCTGACGTGTTCTCCAAACAATTATCTGAAGCTCTGCCCCCTCATAGGGAATGGGACTGTAAAATAGACTTGATTCCTGGGGCCAAACTTCCTAAGGGCCGCATTTATAACGTTACGGTTCCAGAGAGAGAATCCATGAGGGACTACATCCAGGACAGCCTGGCCAAGGGGCACATCCGGCCCTCAGAATCCCCGGTGGGTGCCGGGTTTTTCTTCGTTGAGAAGAAGGATGGCGGTCTCCGGCCCTGTATTGACTATAGAGAGCTAAATAAAATCACAGTCCGAAACCAGTATGCTCTTCCACTCATTCCTGACCTCCTCAACCAGGTCGCTGGTGCCCGATGGTTTTCTAAACTTGATCTCAGGGGAGCATACAACCTCATCCGCATTCGGGAGGGGGATGAGTGGAAAACCGCCTTCAATACGCCCCTCGGGCATTTTGAATACCTAGTTATGCCTTTTGGATTGTGTAACGCCCCCGCCATTTTTCAGGGGTACATGAACTCAGTGTTTCAGGATATCATGGGGGTGTTCGTGGTTGTATATCTAGACGACATTTTGATTCTTTCCTCCGACTTGCCGAGTCACCATACTCACGTTCAGACTGTGCTAGCTCGACTCAGACATAACAAGCTGTTTGCTAAACTCGAGAAATGTGTTTTCGGGGTACAAAAGATATCATTTTTGGGGTATATCATCACGCCATGCGACTTCCAGATGGATCCTGAAAAGGTGAAGGCCATCACGGAGTGGGCCCAGCCAGGGTCGTTGAAAGCCCTTCAACGCTTCCTCGGCTTCGCCAACTACTATCGCAAATTCATTAAAGACTTCTCCGTGGTGGCTAAACCTCTAACGGACCTCACCAGAAAGGGGGCAGATGTGAGGACCTGGTCTTCTGAGGCTCTGAGGGCCTTCAATACCCTAAAGGCGGCGTTCTCGTCTGCACCTGTCCTAGTACAACCGGATCTGTCCAGTCCTTTTGTGGTGGAGGTAGATGCCTCTGAGTTTGGTGTGGGAGCGGTACTGTCCCAAGGTCCCTCCACTCTCACCAACCTTAGACCGTGTGCCTATTTTTCTAGGAAGTTTTCGTCCACCGAACGGAACTATGATATAGGCAACCGGGAATTGCTGGCGATTAAGTGGGCTTTCGAAGAGTGGAGGCATTTTTTGGAAGGAGCCCATCACCAGATTACGGTACTCACTGACCATAAAAACCTCACTTATCTAGATTCCGCTAAGAGGTTAAATGCTCGGCAAGCCCGCTGGGCCTTGTTTTTCTCTCGGTTCAATTTTGTTGTTACCTATAGACCCGGTTCTAAGAATGTCAAGGCTGATGCCCTGTCTAGGAGTTTTGGTTCTCTGGAACCTTCCGAGCCGGAGCCTGAGAGCATTCTCTCCCC